>NC_058032.1:4847794-4961574 GCF_019176455.1 Solea senegalensis
TCTTTTCTGTGGTCATTCTTAGTTAAAATGCAGTTTGCATTATGGTCTATTCAGGGCTACATTTTACACTGCAAAAAAAAAAGTAACAAAAAACCATTGAACACTTGAAAACAGTCAAGCACCGTGCAGTTTTCAAGTACCTGGTAAATTCCCACCAGCTGAATCCTGAATCCTTCAAAGTCATTTATCCATGGCTAAATTACTTTTTTATTGAATTCCACTCCTGCTTAACCCAAACAACAAAGCTTGAATGATTCATGTCACTGAATCACCTTGATGCAGTGTGTCTCAGTCTGAAAAAAAAAAAAGAGAACGAAAAAGACCAGTCTATGGATGTTTTTCATCTCGTATTCCGGGATTATTGTATATGTGGTATAACTGGAGGATTACCAGCATGGGAAATTGGGTTTAACTCTGGAAGGAGAATTAGTGGCAAATTCAATGTCAAGTATGGATTTAGGCAAAAGCAAGACAGACTTAAAATGTTCCATGTGGACGTGCAGTTTTATTGACGTATCAAACTGTTTTTTACCACTCTATAAATATAGTACCACTTTAACTGTGTGACAGTGCTAATTGCCGTCATCACTACTGCCCTGCAGCGTCTGCTGTTCAATCTTTTGCCTCTAAAACATGTTGCTAATTTCCCTGTGCTTCTCTTCTCTGCTGTGGATTAACAGCTCTGACTTGTTTACAAGAAAAGATATCCTGCCCCGGCACTGACATGGGGTCATCTCGTGCACATTCATTTTAAGTTAGATTCTCCTTTTTTTATATATATGTATATATCATTTCTGAGAGGTTTCGGGAATGAAGGTCACCCCGTGATCAAAGCACTTCACAGTGAACACACTAAACAGTTGGATAAAAGAAAGCGGGCTCTTCACTGTCTTCTGCTTTCCTGTCCATACAGAGTTCAAACTCAAAATCACCTACTAACAGCCACTCAGATTCAGGTCCTCGCTCTGTGGGGGGAAAGTTAATCTGGAGCCCCATCAACCAAAAACACCCTCTTATCACAAAGCAGTAGTGACCGGTTTCTAAAATCTGTCAGTTGCACAGAATCTGTCCGCAAACAGCTCAGCGGATCAATACGGCGCCGCCATTAGCTCAAATGGAATGGGTCTGACTGCTCGCTGAATATCTGCATGATACTCTTATCTCCGCCATCCACGTGCCACTGAACTCGGTAAGACGGGGAAAACGTGGAGCTTTTCACAGCTACTAGGCGACATCATGACAAACTGTGAATCATGACACATTTTTTTGCAAATTTAACGAGCTACATTTTTTTAAAAATCTAAATATACTATCCTTTTAATTTCCGTGACAGGCAATCAATTTGATTACTATTTGAATCTGAAAGGTGTTACACTATCATAGTTGAATTATGATATATATTTGCTTTCCAACAGCAATTTAAACAATCATCTGGATCCTTTAAGACCTTTTACACTTCGCTTTAATCAGTTCGTTACACTTTCACTGTGTTCCTGATAATTTAAAATCTGAAAAGATCAGCCAACCTTTCTTAAGAAGGTTCATGTCCCACAAGGCTCCTGCTATGAGCCTCTGTTTTTTTTTTTTCTTTATCTGCTTCCATGAGGTCACAGTGTTGGTAAATACAGCATTGGTTATTTAGAACATGTCAGTTTCTTGACACTTAGTCCAGTGGAGTGCTGTACTCACGACTGCAGACAGTTAGACAGCAATAAATATATTCATCACAGGGCTCGGTCATGCCTTCCACATCTGCAGAAGCCCCCTGGGACCCTCGTGATGTAAATGTCATCATCCACCCGTTTCAGCTGTTGGTCCACGTGGACGCAGAGCACCTCTAAAAGAGACAACAAAGAAGAGGGTAACCATGGAAACGTGTTTGAGGTCATATGAGGAAGTTTGCCTGTACCCACACATGAAAAACAAGTGCGTGAACGTCTTGTGAGAAACTGCTGCTGCTATAATGGAACTGAAGATGAAGTAGGCGTTCATGGAACATTGGCTTCACTCCCGAATACTAAAAATTCCACTGCTGCTGTACTCCAGCTGACCTTTCACCTGCCTGTGTCCAAGGAGAAGGGGGGAAAAAAAACAGTGTGTCAATCACATGTTGTTATCAGAGTTACCTCTGTGACTGTGTATGAATGCTTAAAAGTGAATTGGTGTGAAGCCTGATGCTGTTGGCGTAAATCCTCACTGGAGTCCTGTCAAAATAGTCACAGCCGTCCAATTTGGCTGTTTTCCCTCCACAGCCCAGGGAGACGCGTGTCTTACACAGATTTCTCAATAATTCCTCATCTTACACGATCTTCCTTTGTGTTCCAGAATGAGTCTCAGCCAGGTCAAACATGTGGACCGATTCCCTGAAGACCACCGACACACTAAGTGACTTCAATTACACAGCTGCCATCACCTTGAGCAAGACGGATCCGAATCCCGTCGTCGATGTGCCGCACGTAAGCAAATCTCCCCTCCTCATATTACAGCCTGATGGTTCTACACAAATCTAATCTGATTTGCTTGGAGCAGTGGTTTATTGCCACAGCTTTTGCCATGATATCCACAAGTCATAGTGAGGTCTTCAGGCAGGTCCTGCACTGGTTGATGCTTCATTTATAACCAAGATTTCCAGGCTAATTTACTTGAGACACATGTGTAATGATCCCAGCAGATCGCGTGCAACCCAGATTTTGGAACGGCGCACAAAGAGCACTTTGGAGTATTAAGCCCCGTTCACCATGCAGAAAAACAACATTTAGACAACAGAAGAAGTAGTCTAATGTTTACTAGGCCTTTTAGTAGGGCTGAACAATTAATCGAAATTTGATCAAAATAGCAAATGTGGCCTACTGCTTTTTTTTTTTTAAAGCCAAAGTGTGTCAAAATATAATTTTTGATGAATTATTGTCTTGATCTGTAAAAATTAAAACTTATTCTACAGACTGAAAAGAACATCTTTGTTTCTCGCACATCTGCACAAATATCGCACAGTTTTCAAAATTAAATTGATAATAACGATGTAAAAATAATCACAATTAGATATTTATTCAAAACTGTTCAGCCCTACCCTTTATATGTAAATATGCTGCACCCATGAAACACTGATATGAAAGTAGGCCTCAGAATTCATGTCTGAAGCTCATTCGTCACAAAATGTATGAATTAAACAAATCATGTGACTCTTTGTCAAGTGGAAAAATGGCTGACATAGGGGTTTCTTGGAGTTGCAAATACCTGTCACTTCATGTGTATAGCATATTTAATGAGGTGCAGGAGCCAACGTGTCAAACTAATACATCGTCGTCTCCCTCTTTTGAGAAATCTGTGATTTATGAATGTGCAGACCGCAGCTTCAGAAGTGAAATTACCGGGCACAAGGTCTCTCCCACTTTACTGAAGTTGTTTCTCGGTGTCGATGAACTTGAGAATTCAAAGTTCTATGTCACACTCGTACCACATTGTGCCTCCTCTTAAATATGAAACTCGAACACACGCTTTTGGACGAGTGGAGAGGAATTCTTCCCCTTCAGCAGCTGAGTGTGAAAACGGCCCTCTTGTGCACACATACATAATTCTACACGATGAGGGTCAAGCACCGCCAATGAAATAGCAATAAGGACACACTTATTTGAGTGGAGCACAACATTAAAAATAAAACTGCTTAACTGCTGGTTCAAATGCAGACGGGATGGAGAGTTTTGGCTGAGGCATTAAGTGCAGCAGATGTAGATTATTGATGGAGCCCGGCGAAAGATGCTTCCTCCTCTTTGCGAGCTGACGCTAATGCAGCACATTTGTGGGAGTCTGTTGGAGGTCTGAGTCTGAGCAGCAGTAGCCGAGGCGCGTACACAGCTGTGAGCCTGTCACCTGGGTTTCATGTCCACGGTGCAGCTTGCGGGCATGAATCCGAGTAAAATGAGTGGATGGAACGGCACGCGGCATTTGAAAATCAGTGTAGAGCCAGGAGGGAGGCTGAAAATGTGTGGTATATAGAAAAGAAATGGCAAAACACAGAGAAAATGATCAATTTGAGAGCCTGTACCCAATGCTGCTTTGAACTGACAACTTAATTCTACTGATAATTATCGAAGCTAATGGATTTTGCATGTTCTCCCTGTGGTGCGTGGCTTTTCTCTGGCTTCCTCCTCTCTATGTGGCCCTGTGATGGACTGGCTATCTGTCCAGTGTATGACCCCACCCCCAGCTAGTGGGATTGGCACTAGCACCGGATGGCATTGTCCACCCTTTGTCGCCAGAGAATTTTTGGGAAATTGCAATTTTAATTGTAAAAAAAACTCTGTACCCTTCATTGTTTTCAATGAAACAATACTTA
Organism: Solea senegalensis; assembly: GCF_019176455.1. Taxonomy (NCBI): domain Eukaryota; kingdom Metazoa; phylum Chordata; class Actinopteri; order Pleuronectiformes; family Soleidae; genus Solea; species Solea senegalensis. The sequence continues at coordinate 4,852,128 of NC_058032.1, forward strand.
AGATAGTCATTTTTCTGACTTAATACATTCAAATTCTTTCATGCAGCTTGGAAGAACAAAAGCAACTATAGGGAATATTTTTCCTAATTTGTTTCTTTTATCAATGCCAGTATTACCGCAATATCTAATATTTAACTGCCATTGATTTGCGCAATACTCTGCTTTCAAATGCACAAACGACGGACAAAGAAAACGATCTAAAAATAGATCCGTGAAGGCAGCCACTGATGCAAGTTTGTAGTGTAGTATGGGCTATTTCAGCATATAAATCCCTCCATTAATCATCTGTAAAATAGCTCTCACATCAGCTGCCAGCTCACTTGTTGTAATTGTCATGTCTCCTGTGATTAGTTGGAAGTGCGCTGCCTTTAAAAATGTTCCTGCATGATGGCAAACTCAGGAGTCGGGATGCTATTAGAGTGACTCAGGTATGACATGAAAAATGGATTTTAAAAAAGACAAAATCAGCACAACAAAGTGGAGAGAGTCAATTAATATGATGAATGGCTAAACATAAATGAGCCTTAAACAAAAGCCAAAACATTTAGGCTGCCATTTCTATTTCATACATCAAGAGGCGAGCTGTAATGAGCATCCAGACACAAAGCCACCATCTTGAGCCTGTGGTGCACAAGCCAGAGTGTGATTAATTGAGTTTGTCACTCCGCCTTGTTCCCCTCGTGCTTGGAAGAGTTTCTCTGAAGTGATGACAGTCTATCCATTAAAACCAGTTTTTGAAATGGCAATAATTTCCTCACAGACGCATCTGCTTTGGTGTCACGTAATGGCACCAATAATGAGATTCCCTCTCATGAGAAATTTCTATTGCAGCGCAAATGCAAAGAAGGAAGAGCTTTTAATCACTTAAGCTGAGTGTCGGTGCCTGTAATGTGACTCCTACACCATTTTTGTGCCACAAAGCTTTTAAGACTTTACATGCTCGATGTACACGGAGTTTATTATTAATGACTGATTGGACTGAAGCTGATCATGGTTTCTGTAAGTTAAATCCTTGGATATAACATTTTCCCAAGTGATATGACACTTACTTCCCAAATGGAGAACCAGTAAATAGTTTTTTACTCGGTTTTACAGCTTTGCCAAACTGAAACAGAAGTGCTCGCTTTGTGTTCACAGGGAATCCAGGCAGAAATATACAAGAAAAATAAATAAACAAAAAAACAAAACATTACATCTCACCTTTTGAACCCCAGAGAGTAAAAGCAGCCAAATTCATTAATGACCAACAGATAACAGTCTAACATCCCAACAGTCATACAAATCTTTATATAATAATATGAGAGTTCATTTTCACGTTGACATTTTGTACTTTCACTATTTGCACATCATTTTTTTTATATGTGATTATTCATTTATTGACTTTGAACTAATATCTTTTTAAAGAATGGGCTCAGTGTCGCTCGAATGTGTTCTCGTATTCTAACTTTTGCTTGGCAAATGATGATGTTCTCAAATGTCTTGTTTTGTCCACAAACCAAAACGATTCAGTTTTTAATGATTTCTTTGTTATTATGGAGCAGAGAAACCTGAAATGATTCACATTTAAGATGCTAAAACAATCGGATCTTGTTTTAATCATGAAACAAGCTTCAAACAATAGATTATCAAAATAGTTGACGGTTAATTTAGTCATCGAGTAATTGTTTCCGCTCTACTGCAAAGTACTGTCCAACACATAACTTACCAAAGCGTGAGAGTGAAGAGAGGCGAGATTAGAGAGAAACTGCAGTGTTTTGATAATAGAAGTCACTCACTGGAGCTTCAGGTGAATCAGGGAGGATTGCTAGTCGAGGTTTTTGCTGCAACACCTCGTGGCACGGGTGCTTTCTCATGGGTGAAAGGCATGTTGGCTGAGGGGTATCTGCCATCATTTAATCAGCCTGCCTGAGCATCTGCACTCGTGTTTTTAAATAGATCATGTAATGAGGTGAAGACTACCCTCCTTCCTTCATCCATTCACAGCAGGCTTGCAGAAAAAAAACAAGCCACATTGTGTATATATGAATTACAGGTGCATTGTGAAATTCAGTTGGGATTCTGGGAATGAAGGTCGCGGCCAAGAAATGACAGAGAAATGATGACTCTTCCAGATGGCAGGGTGAATAGATGAGGAAGTGTATGAACTCATGCGTGGACCAGCAGCTTGTATGAGGAACTTCATTCCTTTTCAGGTTACTTTGACCTTAGAGCCGTGTCACTTTGAGAGTCATCGTGGCATGAGTGAGTGGGAGTAGAGAGTCGAGAGTGGAGTTTGTTGGCAGAGAATAATCCTTTCCTCCGACAAATAATGTCAAATAGAACAGGTGCTGTGTGTCATTCATGATTGAGTTCTGGCTCCAGGGTTTCTCACAGCTGCTGGTACAGACACGATTCAGTCTGCTAAAGACAAACGCTGTCAGAGCATCTCAGAAGAGTCCTCTCTGTTCGCTGGCTTCGTAAAAGGTTTTCATTAAACTGGGAATTCAAAAGCTTTAAGTGCTCATTTTAAATGGGAGTCGACCGAATAAGACGAATCACAAAGTTGTATTTGCTGCTGTAGTTTAATCTCCGCTGCATAACCAGCAGATCATTCATTCTTTATTCCTTTTTCTTTGTAAATGTGTGAGTTTGTATAAAATGGCAAAGATGAAAGAAATGAAACTACTATTTTGTTTGATACTTGGGAACTGTAGACTGAAACTGGCACGTTAAAGCAGATTGCAATACCGCGATGTAACTCCCCTCATCCTGATTAAAACTAATTGGATTTTTTTTTTTTTTTTTGGAATACAGATGCCACTGTGCTGTGACAGCAGGATTTCAATTTTGGCATTTTCCAAATAAAAAGTGTTCTTGTGCGTGTGGCGGTACAAACATCACACTTCACAATGAGGGCGTGAGGGATAATACCGTTATTGAATAGAGATGAAGGGGTGAATGCTGGGTCTGCACTCCGCTCAGATGTTATGTCCTTCTGGCGATAATTAACTTTGACTGCACGAATTTAACAGCGTGGCACAGAGGCCTCTGGTTCTCTGAGCTGCTAAGACAGATGCCCATATAAAACAGGTCACACTGATATGCTGCATGAGCATTTTTTTGTCGTTGAAAAGAGCACAAAAGTGATCACCCAAACGGAGACTAAATGGGTAATTTAGATATATGAGTTTTTGCTGCATCATTTTGTCACGGGCGGCTCCATTTGCAATGTCACACAAAGTGGATGAGATAACAGACGTAAATACGATTAATCACACACTCGGTAAAAACGCACACGACAATCTCACTGACGGCCAAGACGCAGACTTCCTTTCACTCTGCGTTTGACCTTGAATGAAGTTTTTCCTTCAAGATTAAGGACGTAGTTATGCACAGAAGTGCGCCTCAAACTGTGGGACTCTGCGGTTTGTTGGTAATAATTCATATTTAATTTGAAACATGATTGTGATCACACACACCCCACACCCTAAATCTTGTTGGGGGGGGGGAACAGAATCAATTTGTGACGGTTAATCTTCAGCCAACTTTAATTACTCACATATTCTTATAACCAGAGCTGGTGTTCAATACAAACAGCCATAATCTACGATAAGACACGTCTTACAAGGTTCCCTCCCTAGATACCAAGGAGCCAGGCATCTGGACCAGATACACTAGTTTAAGACTGACCAACTATACATGTATCAGACCTGGCACACTGCTCGCCACAATCTGAGATGAAGCCATTGTCTCAGTTCTCCTCAGACAGGATTGATAACAGTCAGTGTTGATTCTGTTGCCAAGCTTTAGTCAAAAACTCTGGAAATGTTAAGTTCACCAGTGCAACCACAGAAAATAATGAAGTCACACTCCAAAGAGTTTCTTGGTCACACCCTGTACGGTCAGCTGATTCATCAAGATCCTGTAAAGGTTGACCTCCAATCCTTAATTTGATTTTGCTCTTAGAGACTTGGGCAGACTCTAACTGTACCATATTACACACCAAGAGGTGAGAATGCGTTTAAATTCAAATGTAAGAAATGGAAGGATATTTTGTCTGCTGGCCCCAAGTGACCTAAGAAAGTGGAGAAATCTTCCAAAAAGCATTGTATACAAATCCAGAAATAGTTCATACCAGAAGCCGTTTTTAATACTTTTCATCAAAAACACATTCGTAATGTTGTACCTTACTTTCCATGAATGGAGTAGCCACCAAATCTGAAACAGAACGTCGTACTGGGACGTGTTGCCTTGCGACTTCTCAAAGATGTCCACCCAAAAAGGGCCTTCAGCTCTATGCACTTTAGGGAATTGTTAGTGTGATTTACGAGGTCCTTTGCCAGACCGTCCCTCCAGAGAACATCATAGATCAGGTGCCAAGGATGGAGCCCATTATCAAACTACGTGTATGTCTGTACATGTGTCCATATTATTCCGTTGTGAGTGACAGTTGTGACGTGTTGCCTGGCATGTTACAACGTCCCAAAGTCCCTTTTCATCAGGTTGACTATTAACTTGGATGGTGTGAGAGCCCATTCGTTGTTTTTTTTTTTTCCCCTTCACTCATCCATCTCATCTATAACTTTCGCCTCGCTTAGCTTTCCCATTCTTGTCATGTAATCGAAGGTTGTGGAGACGTTGGAGCGCAGCCCAACCATAGCCCTCTGAGCTGTTGCGTTTTCCACCCTCACATCGATCAGCTCAGTGGCGATCTTTCTCATTTTCCGATATTGCATAAACATACCACATCCCAAGGAGAGCATTCCGATTGTTATGAATGTGAATATGTACACATCCTCGACATCCTCTACATCCAGTGCGGCAAGGCACACGACTCTCCACTTTTCCCATCCATCCAGAATGTAGCCAGCCATGAAGGTCCTATCTGGGCGTGTAGGTTCACCAGAACCTGCTCGTCTTGTTGAGAACACTCTGTCGATCGCATTCATTGGCCAGCTTAGCAATTCCATCTTGGATCAATTGAATCTCCGTAGTGGCTCGATTCACAGGGGCAGCTAAATACTTCTCACGTGTTGACATTTGTGCTTATCAATGTCAGCTGTTGTTTGGGTAAATTTGCTTCTTATTTTTTATTTTTTTGTCTCCTCTGCCATCTCCACACAGTGTCTGCTGATTTCTGTCTCTGACCTTTATCATATCATCACCGAGGCCTTGAGTCTGTGTCTGAATCCACACGACCCTAAATTCTCACAACAGCAGGATTATCAACGGTGTATCAACGATTATCACTCACTGCAGACATGCGTGGCGGTGTGCTTTCAAATCATGACGAAAGGGAAAGCAAAAAAATCACTGTTTGTTTTTGTTTTTCTTCATTTCAATGCATGTGTTCTGCCAGCCTCATTTTGCCAGGGTGCGTCTGTTTTGCCAGCGCGTTAAATTGTCCACGCTGTCATCTGATGTAATCGTGTGGTTTGGATTCGCTCATGCCAAAACATGCTCACATGAAGTGTGTGCACTTGTTTTTGTTACCTCGTTACACTGATCTTATCAGGACCAAATTCTCTCCTAAAGGCCCTGGTAGACGAAGTGCGCGTCGCATATCGTGGACCGCGGTCTAATCACACGCCAGGGTCCTGTAGTATCTGACGTCACCATCTGGTGGTGGTAAAGTCTGGATGCTAGCAATAGGACGCATTCCTACCAAAGAAGAAGAGAACGATGCTACAGCTCCCTTGGCCAAGTTCTGGTTCAAGTGGCTCACAGCTGAAAGGCCCGTCAGACAGCCAGTTCGAGGGTTGCCAGGTTTGAATGCTCGAATGATTACCAGGGCCTTAATGAGGCAGAACCTTATTTCTGAGGAAAAGTAAGTTAGGGGTTACGTTAAGGTTGGGGAATGAGGCATTAAAGGAATACGTCACCGATTTGTATTTAGCTTTGTATTACTAGAATAGGGGTAGTATTTTTTGAAAAATTGTGGTTCCCAACTTCAGTTTCCCCTGAGTCGAGAAATATCTTCATTCTTTTCTTTGTTACGTGCCCACCAGTGATACTTTGGTCCGAGGCTTGAAACTGCAATGCTAATTTTTCACTTTTTAGACCCACACGTAGGGGGGCGGGACCAGTGTCCACCATCTTTGCTAACAGTTACGCTAACAGGACCAAGTGTCACTGGTGGGCAAGTAACAAAGAAAAGAATGAAGATATTTCTCAACTCAGGGGAAACTGAGGTTGGGAAGCACAATTTTACGGTGAAGTATTCCTTTATGTTTAGGAATATGCTGTCCAAATGAATGGAAAGTGTCCTAACAAGAATAGTGAATCTGTGTGTGTGTGAGTGTTGTTTATGCATGTGCATGTGCACCTGCTGAAGTCTCCAAAGCGAGCGGTGAAGAGCGAGAGGGAATCTATCAAAATCATTTAACCGCGTAGAGTCTGTCCATGCCGCTGCCTGCATCTCACAACGGGATCCCGCTAACCTGGTTGTTCCTCTGCCTCATTTGCTTTTTCAAGAGCTCACTGCCCACAAGCATTTTCTGGTATTTTGCGTTTGTCGGCGTCTATATTTAGCCACTGTTTTAAAGGTTAAATCTGAGCTCTCTGGTATTTTCCTTAAATATAATATATACCCATTGTCACATGAGACGGCAAACCCTGTACGATCGTTGTCCTCTGCTTTTTGCCTTCACATGATTGTATTCCACCTCCGTGACATGAGTTATTCGATCGCAAGCATTCTGACCTTTAAACAATGTGTTTGTCTTTTCATATAAGTCAATGTAATGAAAATTCTTATACTGTGACATCACAATATTGTAAAAACTATTGCTCTCAGAGATTCTCCTTGTCTACTACAGATATTAGAATACCTTTATGTCTTAACCCTTTAACATCTAACCCTCAAAATATCCACCTGGGTGTTTGTTTTTGTTTATTTTATTAAGAGAATATCCTGTAACTAAGTGCTTTTGCTTATTTTTCCAGAATAAATTCCAATATCAGGCAGTTATTTACAATTTTCTGCATGCTAACATACTGTTTTAACTATTTAAAATGAAGAAAAAGGTTTATTTAGAAAAAACACTTACGTGAACCACAGATTTTGCTTTAGTTCTATGATGTTGTATAATAAAATGGGTCTAGGTCATGATCAACAGTGTAAGAATTCATATTTGGGGGGTGGTTGCCAGATAAATTAGCTGAATTTTTTCCCAGCCTTTTACTTGAGATTTATGCATTATGTGGGTTATATAACACACATAAAATGAAGTTGTGATCCAAGTGTCTGGTTTATCTAAAAAAATAATATCACATGTTGAAAAAGCAGTAAAAACAGTCAGGAAAAATGATGTTTTGCTCTTGCCCTGAATTATGTTGAGAACTGGCTCTCAGTAGTTTGTCATCATAAAATATTGGGTCCCCAGAAAGTTTAGGAATGACTTTATTCCAGTGCAGACATGAGCCAATCAAGAGCTTACAGATCCTGGCCGACATCAGTCGTTTGAAATGGATGAAAGATTCATTATTGTGATGGAGTTCTGTATAATCATCACCAATTTGATTGGTTTTGGCAAACATTGTAACCTGAGCTGCACTCTGGTAACCTTCTTTCAAAGCTGACCGTTTATGGCCCTGTAAGCATTTGTAGCTTCACCGTGTGTCCTGAGAGGGGAGCCGTGATGATTGTTGTTGTTGACAGTAGTGCCAATACCAAAATATCAGGCTCACCCACCGCCCCATGCTCTGCCAGCTTGTTGTTATAGCAACAGCGTTCACTGGAAAACCAACTATTTGTAGCAGAATGTCCTCAAAAATAATAATAAATAAGCAGCAATATCAATTCATAGATTTGCTCCACTTATACATGCAGATAAATCAAAGAATTGACAGACAAGCTCAAATCCATGCCTAAAGCTCAAACTGTTAGATTAATACAGAGATGGTTGTAACTCAGATTAGTGTCTATAATCCCGTTGGAAACCAAGGATTAGATTCTCTGTGACAAGATGTAAAGGGGATTAGTCGGACAACAAAAAAAGGACACTTGTTGCTTGTTTTTTTGGTAAAGAGGTTGGAGATTGTGAACTAGGGAGCAGATGTTGTTTAGGTTTTACAGTAAAGCAATGGAACTTTGACCTGGGTCAGGTTACGAAGGGAGGTTTGTGCCGGGCACAGGGTTTCACCGCTGAATCGCTCGCATTCCTCCACTCTATTACTCTTGCACTTCATGCCTCGATAAACCTCTCTCCTGACTGATTCAAGGCAACGATCCTTTCAACCATCAAATCCCAAATCACAGGTTAGTTTACCTCAGTCAGACAACCCCCCACTCACAGTGTCCATCTGTCGCTCGCTGACAACCGAGCGTGTGTTTACTCTGTTGGGGTCGATGCTAATTTGATATTCTGGAGCACAAACAAGACATCAGGATGGCTTTTGTATCTGGGGCTGGAGCTGGAGCTTTCACGCTAGTCATGGGAATTGTAAGGAAGTCACCCTGTCATTAGTTGCTTCAGGAGCTTGTGGTTTGTTCGTCAAACCATGAATGCTTACCTTTATTTCACTTGGGCTGAATTCCTCTGAGACTCTTTGATTCAATCTGTCTCATTTCAATCAAACTTAAAAAATCAGTTTTTATTGTATATTCTACAGAGAGAAGTGCAGCGGCTGATGGAAGCCATGTGAACAGGCCAAATGAAGCTGAAAATCATCTCAGCTGGAGACATGACCAGCTGTTCTGAACTTTTACTTTCATGCCCATTAAATCTGTGCAGACACTACAAATTAAGCCTGACTGGTCGCCCTCGACTCATTTTAGAAATTGGGACAAATTTCAGAAAGATTTGCTGCTGTTTTGATGTTTGAAGTGGTCGAAAATGGCAGATGAATTGATTACGCGAGGAAGGATCTGGTTCTCGGCTTGTTGTTTAGTTCCTGGCATGTCGGGAGTTTAGTTTGGCCATCTTTCAGACTGAGAAAGCCCCACAGTCTTGTTTTCCCAAATGGCTGCTGTCAAGAGAATTGTTAAAGTTGCAGTAGTGAGGATTACATTCAAATTAAAAACATTCCCCCAATCTCTTGCAAATGTGTCATCAGCAATAGTTGGCCAAAAATAAAAGTGAACTTTGCTACAGAACATATTAAACCATGTTCTGCATCCACATGATGTGCAGCTCCCCTGATAGTATTCTGGTTTTGTTGTGTTATTGTTTTGAATATATGCAAGTGAAAAGGACGAAGAAGAAATGAAGACAACAGTCTCTTCAGGCAATGCTTTGTATTTTCTTGCAAACACATGTAAGCAGAGCTGGATTAAATAAATGGACTATACTAGGCAGACTATATTTTTTGGGCCCCCCTACATCGATGTTATTTATGAATTGAAATCTGAAACTTACCAAAGTTACTAATAAAAGTTAATTCACATTTTACTTAGCGTAGTCTTTGGTTACGAGTTGGTTCTTTTTATGCCAAAATAAGTCATGTGTCGTATATTAAACAGTCTATCAGACTATTTTTTGATTTTTATTACTGTATTTATACGTTACTACAAGGCTCTATTAAATGCTATTAAATTATCCTTATCTTATCCATTGCAAGTGTCATTGTTAAGGCAGTAAATACCAGTAAATCACCAATAGGTGTCAGAATTGCTATGCAAACAGAGCAAATAAGATAAATGTTGTAAGCTATTGCATTTTGCAGAGAATCTTAGTTAAATGTGTTGATTAAATTAAATAGTTTAATAAGTAGTCAAATAAAAATTTGCAGTAAGAGAAACTGTGCTGTCGTGGTAAAGAGGTTTATTTTCATGGACAAGCGTCACCTCTCTTCCATTTTTTGGTATTTAACACTCAGCAGCTCAGCTCCTGGTCTGGACTGTTCAGCAGTTTTCTCCACTGGTCTGAATGTTTCTCTGGATGGTGTACTGTGCAGTGTTGTTTTTGGAAGCCATTCTATATTTAGTCTTAGTTTTAGTCTTATTACGCTTATTAGTTTTAGTCACGTTTCATTCATTTCTATAGTGCAGTGTCAAACATAAGTTTGACATGAAATTACCTCCACCGGGGGTGCGCCGCGACCGGCTCTAGATTGGCTCGGGGCGAAGGTGGTTTACAGCGAACCCCCGCCCGGACCTCGCCGCGGACATGTGCACATTTGATTACTTGATTATTCATTTGATCATAAAAAGATAAGATGTCCTCCTACTCCACTGACAACCTATTTTGTGGTGCATTTGTGATATTCTAGATAACATTACCTCTAATATTCTAGAGGTAATGAATGTTTTTAAGGTAATGAAATTTAAGAGGTCTCCTGAATGCATCTTGTTATCTTAGCCCAGCATACTGTGATAATAATCCTGTCAAGTATTCGAACACAGAGATTATTTGAAAATAAATATTCACTCTGCATATTCTAGTCATCACTAAAACTCAATATCATAAATAGTTTAGAATAGACATTTTTTTGTCCATATGATGATGATGATGATGATGATGATGATAGTGTTGGTCACTGCCAAGCTTAAAGATAAATGACACGCTGTCTTACTGTGGCCAGTGGCCAGGACAGGACACCTTCGGCCTGCGGGAGGACACTTCCTAATAACTGGCCTCAGCATTTTTTACAGGACAAAGGCCACGAGAACCCTCATATCTGCAGAAACAATGCAGAGGTGGCAGTTTACCTCGCCGCCTTGTTTCCCCTTCATACACTACAGACTACAAGGAAGAAAGAAAGAAACAAAGAAACAAAGAAACAAAGAAAGAGAGAAAGAAAAAGAGAAATAGAGGAAGTCACTCTGCAGGTTATGTTGGGAAACTGTGCAGAAATTGTTTTCTTTGTACAAAAAGAACTCCTTTCTCTTTTCTTCTCTTGTTCCGTTGTGTACTGATGTCATAACGACTGAGGCAAACAAAGGGTCATTGATTCATAATAAAGTGTTTGCTCATTTTGCAGTCGAGAGTGTGAGGATTGTGGTTTCCAAGAGATCAACATTATGGGAGCTTTTGTGTATATAATAATTGCTTCATTGATTAAATGACAATGACCATTATTATATTATATATTATTAGTAAGAATCAATAATTATTTTTTATTTCTATGGCAGAAATACTGATATACAGTAATGCTTTTTCCTTTTTCCTCCATCTGATAACTGATTTTAACTACAAATGATACAGAAAATTCATTAGATTAAAATAAACAGTTATTCTACTGCGGGGTCTGTCTCTCCAATCTCTGTTTTAAAATAAAAATAAATATATTTATTAAGAATTATTAAATAATTAAATAATAGTAAAAGACAAAACCTTTGGATGATAAAATTACTATTATTAAAAGTGGTCAAAATTAGTCTTGATTAATAGATTCAACTCTACTTTCTTGCCGTCCAATACTAAACATCATTGTGTGCATTTTATCACAGGTGTCGCGTCATGTGCTGTGATTTCCAGCCTCAGATTTCCAGTAAACCTGCGACACCCTGCTTTCTCCCCGCTGCAAGCTACCTTATTTTTGGCACCGACTTTACTAAACAAGCCAAACTTGAGCCACAGCGTTGAGTCTCGCTGTGTAGCTGCTTGACAGCACTTTGACAGTCTTTGAGAAGATGCCAGATTCAATTATGTTTGGATTATGCTGCCAGCCTAAAGCAACAAAGTTCTCTCACAAATCAAATCTAATTTCTCTTCCAGAAGGCAGTGACCCAACTTTGAAGTCTGGCTGCAACAACAAAGATAAACCCATATCTTACTTTATTTGCTCCAATAAGCATTCAGCATATTGCACTTTAAAGCCATTATCAAAGTGACCAGTCTCGAGCGCTGCACTGCTCGCTGCTATCGGAGTTGTGAGGCGTCCTGCTGGTGTTCATTAAGCACACAATGTAACCATTTCTCTCCTGGCTTCTGTCCGTCCCTGCAGGCGGAGGAGCCCATCACGCAATTACTGACCTCAGGCTGGCGATGGTCTCTGAACAATCAATAACTACAGTTCACTGGTTGTGGCGCTACACTCCTGTAGTTCTGACATTAAGTACTGCGGCAGGTTTGCAGCGGTGGGTTGTAATCAGATGGAAACAAAGTCTTGTCGGGGGTGGTGGGGGTGGGGGAACCAGATACGTTTCAGATCGCGAATCGGTTTATTTGCAAAGTCACGGATGCACCAAAAACAGCGCAACTAAGTGTGAAAAGGTAGCATCTGTTCAGTCTCGTATAAATTCAGTGGAATAAGGGAGAATTCAATTCATCCCCTGTGAAGAGCTCCGCGCGGTTGACAGCTTGAAATATTACAATTTTACCACACAGATGAGAAAAGCGGGAAGTTCCTGATATAAAGTAGAAAGTGGTATCTGAAGTTAGACTTTTGCTAATGAAAATGAAGCATTTCCTGGAGCACATTTGTACACTATTTGCAAATTGATTCCTTCTTTAGTTGTTGAATTGCATCATAGTTTCCAGGAATGAATTATGTTGTGGAAGGGTGGGTGTACTAACTACATGACTCATAACAAACACCAGTGTTTACATCCAAACTCAGGTCTGTGCAGCGCAGTAGTGGAAAGTGTTGTGTAAAGAATGGATTTTCCTTAGACAAATGTTACATGTGTTCTCCACACATGTAAACACTTATGTGAAAAATGTAAATTTATCTAAGAAAATGCCTCCATGTAGCAGTGCTGTGACAGTTTGCCATGCTTCTGGCACAAGTGAGTGGCGTAATAAGCATTTCTTGGTGTTTCCTCATACCCTCAACATCCTCTCCATTTAATAAAATCCAATTTTTCACAGCTTTAACTGTCAAAACACTTTGGATGTTGTCATGGTGGCATTAAAACACACCCATCGTTTCCCGTGTTTGGTCTCAGACTGTGGTGTGTTGCTCGCTTTAACTCACTGGTAAGACATTTGCCCCAAATACTTGTAAGGTTATGTGTCACTATTGGATTCTACATGTCAAAAACAAAGGAAATGTATTTGTGCAGTCCACTCGTGTAATGTCAGAAGAATATAGAACATTAGAAACAACGGAAGTTGAGCAAAAAGAGGCAAAAGAGACACAATAAATAAAAAACAAGATAAGCCAAAGTACAGTTAACACATCATGAAACACAATCAGACTACATCAGGGTTGAAAGTTAAAGTTTAACTTGGATTTAAAAAATCATTCGTGGAAAAATATTTATTGTGGGAGTTTTTGGCACAGCAACAGAGGAAGCTCTATCACCTTTGGTTTTTAAATGAGGCAATAATGTAATTTTTAGGAAAGAAGGTTCATATGTTTTGAATTGAAATACAAACTTTTAATTATTATTTATTATTACTCCTTTACAAAAGTAAATTAAGGAAAATCACTGTGGACTGTTGCACTTCTTGGACTCACATTAGGTTCTAAATGTGTAGTAACCATTTAAGTGACATTTTAAATATTAAAATGCTTAATGTAGTGACAAGGTCGTGTTTAACCCTTAAAAAAACATATGCACCAATGTGCGTCAGCCTTTGACATGATTTATACATGAGTCTTTGAAAGCAATTAAAACAGATGTAAGATTTGATTAAAAACAACAGGCAACTTTTCAGTTTGTTGTCCACAGTAAATCAAAAACAAAGTGTCTCCTCCTCAATCTGGACCGACGCGATAACCGCCCGTGATGCAGATGACACAGACTAAACTAAACTGTTCCAAACCATGTGCAACTAATCACCGTCCCATATGACTTCTCAGGAGTTACATCACACGTGTGACTCATGATTATTGTCCAGGTCATAACACACGTACATATTTGTTCCAGTGGAACTCTCTTAGATGAACGGAGCTTCACTGGAAATGATCGGGAAAAGAACATCATGGCACCATTTCAGAAAAGCTGCATGTGCCGTAACACCTGACACTAAAGTAAAAGAGCACCATTTTAGGTAAACAAATGACAAATGTAGAAGACAGTGAGTGCAGTTCCTCCAAAATCTCACACACATTATAAAGAAATAATTTAATACTTTTAATCCGGACCACACACTGCCACTTTTTAAAAGCCCGGAGAGGCAACTGTTGTTAAACTGTCCAATAAAATATGTATTTATTATGTATTCAGCTTTATCGTCAGGTAACCTGACAAACACATATATTTCAACCAAATGACAGCATATATTTAAATTGTTATGGACAAACAGAGCCTGCAGCTTTCCAAAGTAAGACTGGACCGGCACATGGTCCTCTCCGACATGAAATCTAAACCTTAAAGCTCCAGTTTTTAACTTCTATAGGGAATTCTGGCTTAAACTTAACTTAACTTCTGGCATATCTGTGTTCTATACATGTACTATATATACTTTATAGTAGAAATACTATATGGCAGACATTTTAAACTCATTTGGTTCGAACTGTAGCCGCCACAACAAACTGTAACTGAGAGAGGTTTATTTTCAGCTTCATGGCTGCGGATGATATTAAATTCTGCCACATTTACCTTTGTCGTTTTCTCACACACACACACACACACACACACACACACACCTTCTCCTCAATCTCATTTTACTTCCCCCTTACTCTTTGCCACATGTATCTATTCTTATCTCTTCTTGCAGAGCACACATCTTAAATCCTTAATATTTCCTCAAGACCTTCTTCAGACCCAGAGGTGAGATGAAGCACTTTTACTCCTTGTTTGCCTCTCACCCTTTATTATCATATGAGAATGCATGTAGTTTAATTAGCATGAAAGCTAGCACAGCATGCAGCCACCGCAGCACTGCAGGCAGGACCTGGCAAATCTTATCTCTTTGTCCTTGAGGTTTTAAACTCCTCTCTCTGCTTCTCCAAAGAATTTGTCCCACTTCCAGAAACCTGGTTCACACACAATTTTTTTTTTCTTTTTTTTAATGGTGTGTAGTAATGTGAAGTGAGGATCTCCTGATAATCCAGGTGAAGACTTACAAGCCTCATGCTGTGCCCTAGTTAGAGCTGCGCTCATGTAGAAATAGAACAATCCTCATGCCTCGGCCTTAAAAAAGCAGGAGCAAGTTGAAAAGGCTCCATGTTTTTCACTGAATGGATCTGCTTCACGTGTTGTAAATATAGGGCTGGTCAAGTAGAGATTTGGCGACGTATATATATGTGTACATATATATATATATATATATATATATATATATATATATATATATATATATATATATATATATATATATATATATGTATATATATGTATATATATGTATATATATATATGTATATATATGTATATATATATATATATGTATATATATATATGTATATATATATATATATATATATATATATATATATGTATATATATATATATATGTATATATGTATATATATGTATATATATATATATGTATATATATACACATATATATATGTATATATGTATATATATATATATATATATATACATATGTGTGTATATATGCTAATAAACACAGGCTGCAATTGTCAAATCTCAAATGTTTTTTTAATGTTTTGACATTAAGCCACAAAACTGTAGCGTATGCAATGGGATTCATGTTGAGGCTGGAATTTGCATTGTGGCTTCAAGATTTAAAGATGGAAATAAAGGTGCATAAAATAATAAGCGAAGTAGATGAGAATATAGAAAACTGAACCCAAGAATAAAAAGAATAAATAAGAATAAAGTACTACATGAAACTGTACAGCAAATTATGCAGCTACATGTGCATATGCTGTATGTACACATGTATAACTTGTTGTGTTGAAGAAGCTATAGTTAAGTATATTATTTAATTAATACTGTTTGTAGTAAAGCATTATCGTATCTTATTTTATTAGAATGATGACAAGAATTTTCACTTAACCCTAAGTGGTGTCACTAAATACAAATATTAAATACAATGTCTCTAAAATTTGTGTTTAATTGAAATACACTCATTAGTGGCAAATCATGACACTGCGTCAAAGCGCATGGGTAAAGCTGAAGCCATTTATAGAACCGGAGAGAAACCCGACCGTTCCCACAATTAGTATAGCAACACTTGGCCAAGGTGGAAAAGACGAAAGAAAATCCCTTTTTAATAGAAGGGAACTTGAAACGGAGCCTGACGGCCTCGACCTTTTAGGTTTAAAGAGAAACGGGGCAGAGAGGATGGAGAGAGAGTGAGGATAAAGGAGGGGCTGGGAAACAGTTGGTTTACGATTGTTTTAAATCACTGACGGACCGTTTGTTGTAATAACAAAAAACAACAATGACCGTTACATCGACCAATTAGGAATGTCTGATAATTAATGATAATTATAATAATTGTAAGTCATCAGTGGTTTATGCTGACTGTTCCTCAGAAGTGCACCCCTCATGCAGATTCCTGTATTTCTGTAGTCGTAGCGACTGTTATTAACATTATGATTACCCTACTGTACATGTAATCACATTTTCTAAAAACAATGATTAATGTGATAAAAAACAAACAAACAGTAGTTTCGATTGAGTTTTGATTGATTTTCTTGGGTGTACGTTGAGAAAATGCGTTTTTGAGGCGTTCAACGTTCTGTGAAACAGTCACACATTTCTTGAAATGATAAATTATGCTATGTCTCAACACATGTTACTGTATACTGAACTCTGTTGAGGAAACGTATACTGCTGTAATTTATGCACTAAATTCTAACCCACACAACAAAATAACCCTAACCCTAAACCCTAAAGATTGTGAGAAGTGGCCAAAATTTGTCCCCAAAACTGTATAAAGACAAGTACACACACCCACACACACACACCCACACACAACTAACTTTATTCAATTCTTAGCCCTAAACTTAACCAAGGAACTTGTTCAGTTGGTCTGCCTCATAAGGACCAGGTTTTTGTCTCCTTGACAACCCCTGAAAAAGTTCCTACACACACACACAATAGAACAGCGCTGCCTCAAAGCTCATGCAGGAAGTAATTGTCTTTTAGCCTGTAAAAAAAATAAATGAGCTCATTCAGTGGTGGAAATTCACAGTCTGTAGAGAAAAGCATTTCAGTGATGAAGTGTCTGAATCGTTGTTCCATCAAGTCGCACGGAGCAAAAATTGAATAATCACTTGTTTACTGAGGTTTTGATACTTGACGTGGGTTTGGTTGGGTGCTGCATGAACAAGTCATCATTCCCAAGAGGTCAGCCAGTGGAAAAAAACCCCCAAACATTATTATTTGCAGTTTGCTGGCTGATTATGCAGCTGATGAATTGCATTTAACCGAGCCGCTCATTTGTGTATCGCGTCTGCGTGTGTTCTCGAGTGTTAACATACAAACGGGAAAGTGAGCAATAATTAATATTCCATTAACCCGAAGCTGCATGTACTTGTGTAAGGGAAGAGCACTTCACAATGGCTGTTTGTTCAGGTTTGACAGTGACTGCTGTGACGTCGTTGCTAAATCGAGCATACTTTAATATAATCCACAGATTTATATTAAAAATGAAAGAAAATTCACTACAAGTAATAGATGTTGGGGATTTTTGCCGAGCAGAAATCGCAATGGACATGACTAACCAAATTGCATACACTGTTAGGGGATAATTCAATCGCATGAACTAGGAATAATGAACATAACAGTGGAAGTTTTACAGAAAAAAAAAAATGTTTTCATATTTTGCAGAGCAGAAATTACCGCTGTCGTTTTTTTTGGAACAGTGAGGCCAATTCCTTTACTTTTGGCATAGACTGAAAACCTAAAAGCTCAAATGTCACATATTCATCATTTTGATGTCGAACCCAAATGTGTTCAGGTTACAGCAAAAATAAAGGAATTGGCCTCACGTTCCAATACTTTTGGGGGGCACTGGATCTGGATCCTGCAGCCTGCAAGATGAGGACACAGAGACAACGTTCAGAGCAACATTTATACACATGTTTACTCGTGATCTTTCCTTGACCTTTGCCAAAAAATCACACATATAGATGAGTCCGAATTCAACTCTTTAGTGTGATAAACATGCACTTTATACATCTGCCATTCATCCCACATTCTTCCCGGCTCTGCTGCCTTTAATTAATGTCGTGTTGCAGTTTCCTGCAGTCGTGTTAGAGAAGTACATTCATTTATCACTCTATACATAATGTAGATTGGCATGTTTGATTTCTTTTTTTTTAACATGTTCTTTTGTGTTGACACATGTCAGGACTGTCGAAGACTGGAGGTGCCAACGTTTATCTCTGACGCGCGGTTAGAGAGATAGAGAAAAACGCGTCCAGTATTCTCTGTTCACATTTGTAGTCTTGTGGTTTAGAGACTTCACACTCTTGAGCTGCGAGATAAAAACTGCTTCAGTGAACCCGACACTGTTTAGAAAAGCCAAGTACAGTTCAGGATTTTCACGTCTGAGAGTCTCCAGCCAGTAAGTTTTTGTAAGACTCCCCACTTGCTGTAGTTTACCAGAATAGTTTAAACTCTGCCACTGAGATAATTTCTGCCTCCAGTGCAGCTCGTCCTCGGGTGAGACGTTTCCATCACTGTGCAAAACAGATTGAAACACATCAAAGGTCAAAAGTAAAGGCTCTGGACAGGGATTTGGACTAAATTTGAATGTGTTTATTGTAATTTTTCAGTTAACTCACTGTATAGATTCTTGTACCTCGGCCAGTTTTGACAGCTGCTATCTAATGTGTTGTTTATTTTAGACGCCAAGAAGTAGCAGCTGCTCCTCTTTAAGCACACTCGAATATTAACAACATAAGAAATTACTAATATTTGCACACACACAGTATTTGAGTAAGATTTAAACACACCAAACGGCATTAACATGGAACATGGAAGGTGACTCTCAAGAGACTGCAATTATCTTTGGCATTTTTTAAATGCTTCCTCACAATTTATTATTTATTACCCCCCTTTTTTTCTTTTTTGCTTTTATATCTGGATGGAACAGCCTCTCAGGAAAGTGTTTATCTTCAAACCATGGGAAACGTTACTAAAAAAACGTTTGAATGTTTTGGCAAATGGTTTTATACGAGTTGTATCAACATTTTTAAAGTGATGTAAAATTCAGGAGTGGTGGTGGTGGTGTGTAACACAATGCTGTTGAATGTACACGAGACATTCACTGAGCAGCACAACACAGTTTGAGATTAAGTGTCAGATTTGTTGCTTATTGTTTGTTTTCTGTCAGTGATTTTGACCAATATCAGACCGATACAATACTCCAATCCAATCCAATCCAACTTTATTTATAAAGCACAACTGCTGAAACAAAGCGCCGTACATCAGAGATAAATAAAACAAATGCAATATTAAAACATAAGACTTAATAGACCTAAGAACAAAGTATAAAAACGACACAAACAAACAAGTCATACAATAAAACTATAAAAAAAGATAAAACCAACGTTTCATACAGGGTCGAAAGCCAAATAGTAGAAATGGGGTTAAATATTGACCGATTTAATACTGACTGATACCGATTCCCATCCTATTTTGAACACGCTGGTCTGGTTCAAAATTACGTTCAGGAATGTGATACGTGAGGTAAATCCCTGATCTTTCCTGAATCCTAATCTGGGGTCTCAATTTAACCCCATTCATTACCAGGAAATTATATCATTATCCTCATTTCCTCCATTCTGCCACAAGCAATTAAAACATGACTTTACTGATAGGCATGTCTACACACATTTAAATACACAACATCATTTTGCTTCAGCAGTGTGTGTGTGTGTGTGTGTGTACTTAACACACACTAAGTGTGTAGAAACTTAAAATAGCAACATATGATTCTGATGAATAAATTGCCACACAAACACCCAGCAATGGTTTGAGCGATAAACAGTAAAGGGAACTGGAAGCAATGAACGCAGATTCAATATATACACTGAGTGATTAGTGAGAATTTAAGAAGGAGAAACTGCTCACTGCTGTGCGATACTATAAAGCTGTTTTTACTGTCTGTTGGAATAACTTGGTACATAATCCTCCATCCTCTGACTGATGAACTGTTCAGCCTCCCTCTGAGGGGGACCTGTTATGCTTCATGTTACCATCAGGGCAGATGAATTATTTGTCTCATCCTTCCATTAGTGGGGCGGGCATAATGAGACATGGCAACCCAGAGTTCAGTGCAGCGGCAGCGACATCGCCTTGAATCAGAAGGACTGTTAATCATCGCCAAGCGCATTTTTCCGATGTGCCGCTGTAAATTCTCTCACTGCCCGGATTCGTGTGGAGGAGTCGGGGCTGTAAATGATGTTTAAATGGCTCTTAAGTTCCATTATCAGTAAGTGAAGCAAATGGTGTCAAAGGGACATTTTTCATTTTTATTTATTTTTTCAAATCTGAGTTTTTATTTCAGATACAAAGAAATGTGGAATATGTGAAGAATTGCCCTGTCAGTGCGACATGTAGAGAAAATCTGATTAGATGTGTCACAGTTTTTAACACACAATGTACAGCACATTTGATTTTTTCTCACCAGCTGTCACAGTGTTATGACATCATAATGTAATACAAGTGTTCATGTACATGATGTCAAATTTAGATGTGTCCCACTTGCATAATCATCTGACCGCAATTATTCTTTCTAACTAGTTTTGCATGGTATTGTTTTCTCGTCTTCTGTCTTCGTCTTTCGGCTTCTCCCTGTGGGAGTGAGGACATCTGCATCCGTCTTGCCCTATCACTGTCCCCTAAACCATCAACTATTATTTGACCCTTTTAATAATGTCATCTGGCTTTGGGTTAATAGAACAATGCACGTTGCTTTGGTGCTATTGTTATTGTTGAACGTAAGAGAACGCTCGGTTGTTGTTGCAGGAATATGTTGCATGTTGCACACGATTAACCACCGATGAGCTGATATTATATTCCGTTTTGATGCAGAAAAAGAAAATTGTAAAAAACTAGACTTAGGTTGTGAAGAGAGAGATCATTGACATGTGACGAGAACACAAAACAGATGAGTGTAATTATCTAAAAAGACTGTATTGGACTGTAAATCGGTGTCAGTAGATGCTCAAGGTTGTCATATTGGTGTCAGACATGAAAAGTGGTATCGAGCCATCACCAGACAAATGTCAATTTGGACTCAACAGCTCAATGTCCATCCTTATCACTGAAGATAAGTGTTGAATGCTAATAAATGGCTCACAAAGTGTAGTGGTGTAGTATTAAAATTTGATCAGGGTTTTAGTATAATTAGGCTTTTAATTTGTTTTTACGCTTAAATTCCTGACTGTGTCTGCTGCAATCCAATCCCCTTTTGTCTCGTGTTCGTCTAACTCCATCTTTTGAACCTCTGTGTTTGCTTTTAACCAAAACTGTGGTTTTCCGTCGCCTTGTCTTTCGTACGTGCTCCGGCGCTCTCAGGCGTTTTAGCGCCGTCCGTGTCTTTGGTGCACTTAGCCGTGTAGAGGTGTGGGAACTGGGAATTGAATCAGCCTCTTTCACATGCCATTAAGTGCCGAGGGTGAGAAACAAATCCACCCGCCTCATTGTCACTAACACAATATGCACTTCATCAAATGGGTGCAGTTGGGCCACTATTTAAGGAGATAGAGAGGACACATCTTGTCCAAATCAAGATTGATATTGCCAGGGTGTTTCCACTCTCTGGAGTTGATTGCCAATGTGTCTTGGAAGAATTGAACACAGTGGCTGCAGAGTGTTCAATTTCATGCGCCAAACCTGCTTTGCATCCAGATTTGTCCTCAAACTCATCCTCAGAATTTCAGGATTGTAGACATTTGTGCCATATTTTCACTGTTGCCTATTAATATTTATGTTCATCCAGACCAGAGCATGCTTGGACCAGGGTGACCAGATCCCAACAAAGTAATCAAGGAGAATTTCTATGTGGTATAATGTTTGGATCTTCATCATTACCAGTAAAATGTTGATAGAATTTATTTAACTTAGTGCGCGACAGTCTGCAGGACTCTCCTCCAGCTGCACTTAAACAACATCTCTATCAGAAATTTCCTTTAGCTGCTTCACTCACCTGTGAGTAGTTTTCCATGTTCTTTGGTGTTGCTGCATTTTCCATCATTTTTTTCCCTCAAAATCTTTGTGGAAATTTAGGACACAAGAAGAGGGAGGCGTCGCCTCGGTTAGAGCCCTCCTTTTTTTTTTTAAGATCAAATGTAAATATTTACTTTTAGAAAAGCAGTAGAGCCTGTTAAAATGTGGGACAAGGGAAATTCTGTGACACCTGGTCACCCGAGTTAGGACACTACACAATGCAAGAAAAGCCTTTATTATCTTAATCGTAATCTTCTCTTGGGCCACATAGTTGCTGAAGTGGTTAGCACTTAAGCAGCAAGAGGACCCGGGTTGGAGACCCGGTCAGAACAAGGGTCTTTCTGCATGGACTGTGCATGTTCTCCCCATTTCCTCCCATAGTCCAAAAACATGCAGATTTAGGTAAATTGGACTCTTTAAATTGACTGTATGTGTGAATGTGCGAGTGAATCTCTATGCGGCCCTGTGATGGGTCCAGGGTGTACCCCGCCTTAAGCCTTATGTCCCCTAAAAAAAAGCAGATAAAGCAGTAGAAAATGGATGAGTCTTTATTCTTTATTAGGTCTGCAACATATGACATTAGCAGTTTTATATTCTGGATCATACCTGCTTGTACAAAGGACTTTCTAACAATGATATGCCCCCATGTTTAGCCGTGCTGAAGTTAAAGGAGGCCTGGCCTGATCTTTTTAATCTCCCTTAAATAAGAGAGAAGTCGCTTGCATTCTCACAGCCGCTCCGTTTTGCCGTCCTGCATTATTCATTTCACAATAAATCCTCATCACACTGGTTTCGACTGAAGATGACGGCCATTTTTTTTAATCTTCATGACACATCCAGCGTTTTTCTGCTCATTCAGGATTCCACTCATAGCAGAGACCATGATCTGTTTCAGTGCACCCGCAGTCATTTGAACTCAACTGAATTTGTAGTCCAGAAGAGTTCATGCTGGATGATTCAGCGAGGTGATACATGTCGAGGCGAGCTGTTTTTATAATATTTGCATTTGCAACTGCAGTGTGGTCGAGGAAAGTATCCCAATAACATCATCACACATGGTTTAGTTTAGATCAGGGGCCTCTGACGCAAACGGCCTGGGGGCCAATGAGTGTCCAGTCTGGTCACGAGGGGTGAGCCGGTCATGTGAGTAGAAGCTCTATGTGGGAACTTAGCTTAAAATCATATCACAATATGCGATTATGATAATGACATTACAATATTTGTGAAGATAATTCACAGAATTTCACAGTAAAAGTTTTTTATTATTTCACAATAAAAAACAACATATTTATGATGCAAATTGAAATAAAAAATAAAATAACAGCTGTAATTAAATCACTAAACATGCTCATATACATGTATAATTAATTAATTAATTAAAAGTATGATTGATATAACCATAGGTATTATTATTATTATTATTATAATAGAAATATTGCTTTAAAAAAGTTTGATTTCAGATCACTTGTGCTGACAAAGTTATCTTCCTGCACTCACATCTTGTGCTGTATGAGTTAAATGGACCAGCGCAGGCTGGTATGGAGCAGCAGTGTCTTCCATCTGTGCTTTGTCTTAGCGTTTGTGCTCCATTAATACTTTGTCAACAGTGTCACGCTCTCATAAATAATCTTGATGTGAGTGATGCACTTATGATAAAATTTCATTTTATACTGAGCAGAACTGCCAGCTCCATTAGCCTCCTCACACTCGCTGATAGATGCGGCTCCTCACTGACGAAGGACTGTCGAGTGAGACAAGAACACATTCTTGACAATTATTTTATTCCACTCCAGCATGCAGTATGGAGAGTTGTGGGAATAAGATATGAAAGCACTGCCTGGATATAAATACAGAAATTCCCTATAATCATTTTCTTTTCCTCTTCTGGCAAATGAGCAGTTTCGTCTGAAAATATTTTCCCCTCCTTTCTCATTTCCTCCAATTAGTGGGATGAGAAGAGTGTTTGGCGGCGAAGGACTGACTTCTTGCGATGCAGCCGGTCTACAGTGGGAATAATGTATTCATCTTTGCACAGTGTTCACACTCGGCGTTCATTCCTACAGCCTCGCCGAGCGCAAAAGCAGCGTTACAGAGCCACATTCTGCATTAAATGACATCCAAAATAGCGTTTAACCAAAACAATAACAGCTGTCACAGAGAGGTGACGATGAAGAGGTCATTTTAAAAACGGCTCTCCTTTAACATTGTCCTTTTATTTTCTTTTGTTGCCTCAAGTGTAGTTGATTTGCTTTTTTAACAAAGTATTGATACTTTGTTAAAAAGGATTGTTGTAATATTTGACGTGTATTTAAGCTGAGCGACGGAACCATCGATAAAACAAAAGTTACCCGGGTGCCACGGAACAATTTATTGACGATGAATGGAAGTTGCGATCCTTGAGCCTTGACTGACTAATTTTTCTGAGACCTGCGCAGAGGAATGTTCAGCCTTTATTTTAAAATGACCACGGTTGGCATCGATTACTAAATTAACTGTCAACCCTTTTGATAATCGATTAATCGGTTTGAAGCTTTTTAAACAAGATTTCTGATTGTTTTAGCTTCTTGAAATGTGAATATTCTTTTCGTTTCTTTGTTCCATAGAAGAAAGGAATCATTAAAACTCAATCCTTTTGGTTTGTGGACAAAAACAAGGCATTCAAGAACATCATCATTGCCAGGTTTGACGTTTTCTGGCGTTTTCTGGACCAAATGATTCCTCGATTGATCGTGAAAATAATTGACTGATTAATCGATTATGAAAATAATCGTTAGTTGCAGCTCTAGTTGGGTTGAGTCTCTTTGAAATCACATAGTTTTGTGTTTAGAAAGACTGATACACTTAAACAATGGTGTCTGAAGTGCACACTGTCTCATTTACTCATGAATTTAGTCAATAGAAGAAAAGCAAAGCTATCCAACCTGAGAAAAATGACAGCAAATATTGACGCGCATTAATAAAGTTACTATTCTAATTCTTTATAAGACAGTAATGAAGCTTGATTGACACAATGTGATCTTTCATTTGACCCCGTTCTGTGAGTGAAGGTGAACTTTTGTGTCATGCACATAAATACCTGCTCCTCCATCTATTCAACCACACACAATGGGCTCCTTTAGGGACACATTTAATAACTGTAGCAGCGCAGTAAATAGGTAAAATAAAGGGGACGCAATTTCATTACACCCATCGGAAGATAGCACTTGGATCTATGGCAAATCACATTAAAAAAAAAGAAGAAAAAAAGTGTAAAGTACAATTACAAAGCACCGTTCAGATACTTTTAATGTTCAACTTGAGATAATTAAATGCCTCATATTGTTATTATAGAGAAAGGCTGTCAATGGATGACGGACAATTTGAGAGTCTGGAGATGGAAAGGGATTAAAACGAGGGCAGTGATATGCAATTTCGGTTTTATTGTTACTCTCAAGGTCTGTGTTTGAGAAATTAAATAATAGCTTTGTTTTTAGCAGCACAGAAGAGCACAGAAGAGCTCTGAGAGGAACCCATTTAGACGTAGCTATTGAAAATAATGTTAGAGAATGAAAGGCCTGTAGATTTTAAGCATTTTCCGAAACACCCCTCAGATACCTGCGGAGGTTTGGGGAAAGAACATTTGCTTTGGAAACATACTATAAATCTTTTAAGCTCTTTAAGCAGCATTAGTATTTGGGGAAACAAGCACTTTTCCATTGCCCATTAAAATCTTCAGTATGAGATGTTTATGCTGATGAGCATTTGGTTTGTATTTATAGCCAGATGGTTTTCTCTGTTAATAGCCTTTAATAACATTTCTGCTTTTGTTCAAATGAATGAAGGAAGCAACAGAGTGACGCTGATTCTGATCGACTGAGATGAGGTTTTATTCCCAGAACCGTAAAAAAAAATCTATCTATCTATCTATCTATCTATCTATCTATCTATCTATCTATCTATCTATCTATCTATCTATCTATCTATCTATCTATCTATCTAGTTTCTTGTAATTATTAAATATATCTCAGGAATGTTCCGCCCCTTTGCAACCCTATGTCCAGTTAAAGGAGGGCAAAGATATAATACCAAAACTTAATAATCCAACCTTATTACTGAAGACAGACTTAGTTTGCAATAAATCACACACGAAAACAACGAGAAACAAAGAACAAAACTATTGGGATCAATTTCAAAAAACTGGGAAGCTGGGAAACATTTGAGCACTGCAATGTCCAGAATGATGCTTTTGCTTTTCTAGGATTTGTAAGAATGAAATGTTATTTTGTGTCCACACATAGGCACTGGAGACACCCAGCACGTGTCCAACATGATTAAACTCCAAATTGGATTAAATTGCAGCCTGTGTCAGTAAATAGATCAGAGAAAAACAAAAGACAGTTGACTAAGCAAAAAGAAACAACAACCTTAATGGCTCTCTGTCGCTTTCTGTAGACAACATTTCTAAAACATCATTAAACACTGAAGAGAAATGAACTGACTGAGGATAGTGCTTGTTTGTTAAGTTATGGATGAAATGAAATGCGTCCTCACTTCTCACCTCCTCCCGTCTCGGAGAATGCAAAGTGACTTTTAAAAAATGTAAAAATTGGACCGTGAACGTTTGTTGAGAGGCAGAGTCTTGTGTGTTCATGACAAGTCAAAAGCAGCTTAACAGAGAGGGAAAACATCAGGGGAGCATTAAACATTAAACCTTTTTTAATGTGACCTTCCCGCTCTGTTTTGTTTGCCACTGTGCCTTTTGTGAGGTTTATGCCTTTATCTTAAACCAGTGATAAACTGAAGCAAACACAACCTCTGCATCACAGAAGGAGGACGTGTGTGTGTCAAGTTGAACTCTGTTTTGCCCTCTATCACAGTTAGCTTTGTGCGCTGATGGGAAAAGAGAAGCCGTAATATATCCGTATCACTTCTGACCTTTTGGAAATGGCATCTGAGAGTAAATATTTGAATAAATGCCTGCACACTGCTGGTTTTTAATGAATGCTACAACCTGGAATGCAGGAACATTTAATTTCTACGGATTACAAAGAGAGGGCCCCATTTCTTGTATTATGCAGCTTGTTATCCTTTTAAACTGCTGAACTTAACATGACCCAACTTATCCTTTTAAAATAAAATGAAAGAGCACACAGCTCTTGCCTTTTGTGCTCTTTTACCATGCAAATACATCTTTACAAAAGTTACCAATGAAAAAAAGAAAACGGTTGATTTAAAGGATTGTCGACTCCTATAAATATTTGTGCTCGGTGTTTGACGCAAAGCTTAAATTTGACGAAAATGCAGAGTCAGTAAACAAACGGGCCCACCAAAGCATTTATCTGCTGCGTCGGATTAACTCCTTTGGTGTCCCAAAACCCATCATGTGTACTGTATATTTATCATACTTTTATTTTTATATATTAGAAACAGAAAGGCCAAAAGTATCATTACTTATGACCACATACTTGGCAATGAACTCAGGTTAATGCCATCAGGACGACGCTATGTGCAAACTCCCAGGAAGACAAACCGACGCTCCCAGGCATTTGTTCCTTCTGCTGTCACGTTGTTGAGTGCAGAACCAAATGAACTTGAAGAGTTGTGGTTATGTGGGTTATTATAAGGGTTATGTGTGCAATACACCTTAGATCTTTATTTATTGAACGTATTTATGTGTGCATTTTTAGGTATTTTAGCCTCTTCTTAGGCTAACTGTAACTTAATGCTTGATTTAAAAAAATGCCAAGAAGTAGACTGAGAGCTGAGAGAAGAAGAGGAGGAGGAGGAGGAGGAGGAGGAGAAGGAGGGAGGGGGAATGGTCTATTAGTGGATTTGGCCCCAGTTGCAGCTGAGTGGAAAATCCCCACCACAGTTGCTCAGTGAGACGAGCCTCTTAATCGTTCACACTGCGCTCCAAACGCTGGAGAAAGAAAGGTGCCGAAGCAACACCTTTGCCGGCTATAAACGGGGGAGGAGTCTGGGACAAGGAACCTCGCTGTGATCAGACGAGGATGATGAGAGCTTGTATCAGTGAAGCAAGAGTGGACTAAGAAAGAGTAGCTGGCGTTTGTTTTTATTTATTTTATTTATCCTTTATTTAGCCATCTCAAGATACTGTAGCGGCATAAATAGTAACAATAGTTAAGGAGGCAAGACAATTTCAGATATAAAAGCTAGAAAGACGTCATTAAAGGAGAGTAAAAGAGTGAGACATAATGAAGTAAAGTAAACAACATGGTCCATAAAACATCTTTGAATGTGTTTAAAGAAAGCAGTGCATGTAGTGAAATGATGTTTTGCACCTCATTTCATGTCCACAGATTCAGAGATAATCGTTTGACCAGAGGGGCAGTAGATGTGCTGATTTCTATCACAGCATGTATAATTTCAACACTTTACACTTGGAGCTGTGATGAGTTGCACCTTGATGGGCAAAATAACATTGCTATATAGCAGTGGCTGTTGCAGGGGAAGCTCATGTCAGGCCCAGGTATTTATACATACATTCTGCAAACAAACAAGTAGAACAAGAAAACACGATAGTTATGCAAACCTGAAATGTGTTTTTATTTGAAGTGTATATGTACAAATAAAAATAAGGGCTATATCACCGAGCAAATAACACACAACGACCAGCTGTCTACAGACTAGCCTTGCAAAATCCATGCAGGACTGAGACGGAAAAGGCTCCACTGTCATGTATGTTTCTGCAAAGCTGTCAATCAAAAACTGGTTCTGCCAATCGGCATGCAGAAGCCTAGTGTCCGCTGCTGCCCACTGCTCCATCGACTCAGAGAGAAGCTGAGCCTCCCTGGAAGTAAATATTTTGTCGCATTGTCGCATCACTGTTCTGTCCCATAGAGTTTACAGTTGAAGCTTAGCTTTCCGTCATTTTAATGCAGAGGCTGCTACGGGAATACGAAAATCACGTAAGACTTTAATTGCGTTCTATTGCACGTTTATTATTGCAATGTAAATACAACACAGTTCATATTTGACATTTTAGAGGAAGAATACATATATACACTACTTGAAATAAGTGGTTAATTAATTCAGATTTTACCAGTTAAAGTATTTCTTTTAGTTTATCAAGTATTTTCTTTTTCTCAGTGCTAGTTCAAGGTACAGGCTGTTCTGTAGGGGAGTCATTTCAATAAGGCTGTGTTTGTGACGCACACTCTAACCATAGAGTGAGATTATCATCATCAATCATGACGATGTGCATTTTATCACTGAGCTCAAACCGACCAGACCTGGACAAGCAGATAAAGCGAAAAAAGTTTGACTGGTTTCTAAACCTCAGGGGAAATATATTCAATAGTGGTGTCACAAATCACAAAACTCAGCAAAAAAAAGATACAAATAACTTTCCTTTACATAGTGATTCAGTAAAGAACTTGGAAGATGTAAGCGGCAATCTGTTTCTGTCTGTGTGACCTCCCTCACATGTGAACATGCAACAGCGTAAAAGCACATAAGAAAAAACACGAAAAACCAAAAACTCTAAGTTCTAATGTTTTATTCCTCAGTACAAGTGCTGATCTGTAGGAGGCAGTTGGTACGAAACGATTCATCACACCACTAATATTGAAGGGTGATCTTATGTGGTGTATAAGTTAATAAAAGTTCACTTTTATCTTAAGAGCAACGTGTACTGAATTGGTTTTATTATGTATGCAGTCACCACAAGACGTTTATGAGTTAATTCAAGACCAAATGACAACTTGGAACTTCCGTCTTCCTACTTTACTTTTTTTCTATGTAGCAGTGATGTGCGGTCTGGGCAAGCAGTGTCGAATTTGACCTCATATAAATAATTTATATATAATATAAAATATAATCATTTAGAATTATTATTTTTGACCTTATATTAATAAATATTATTTTGTTTTTCTTGCTGTCGCATTGTTGAACAGTATGGAATTGATTAAAGCAAAAATTAAAACAACCTAATGTTTCCATTAAGGTCAAAATTGAAATATAAGCTTCTATTTTGCCTCCCCAGTCATGAACCTCACTGCACGTCAATGCTATGTAGACTGGAGCTCATTTAACAAAAGTACAATAGTTTGTCGCTATGATTAAAAACAAATATCTGTCAGATACACAAACATTTACATGGAAAAACATTTGGCGTTTTTCTGTGTCGACTCAAAGGAGTCGACACAGTTTCCGTCCCATTTGTGTTCTCATTTCTTTGGTGTCTTTTGAATCCATTTGTAACATGTTCTGTTTCCTCCATGTCCATCAGCGTTTGGTGTTCAGAAAAACAGTCTTCGTTTCCATTAACTGTCCTCACGTTGAATCGTCTTGTGTTTAAGAAGCTATAAAAAAAAAAATGGAACGCAGTTCAGCGTTAACACATTGCGGGAGCCACCATTTCGCTCGCGTCTCTACTAAAGCAAACTGAGAACTCTTCCTCTGCCACCTGCTGTGAGGAGCCAATTTTCTGCTCTGTTTCATGATAGTGATAGTGACGTGTCACCGCTCTTCTTCCCCATTAATGACAAAATAGCTGTGATCATGTGAATTTTGTCTTATTAATACTGCAACGCTGATAAAACTGCAAACCTCGTTATAGCTCCAGTGGCGAAACAACTACTGTACACAAATCTAGAGTCTTCAGAAGAGAGCTGTGTCTCCGCTGCCTGCTCTTAATGGTGGAAATGAATCGCTGCGGGTGTTTATTACAATCACACTCTCTGTAAAAATGACTTTCATTCAAATGGAGAGAAACCATCCATAATTGAAAGAGTCAGCAGACAAACAACAGGAAACACACACTCTCGGCGAGATGTGGTGAGGGTTGCCTCCGCGAGACACAGAGGACGCAATTATCGACAAAGGGAAGCAGCTGCTTTGAAGGAGAACTGAAACGAATGGGCAACAAATTGCAGAAATGTTTACAGGAGAGGGAAAAACTGATGAGGTAAATCCTCCCTCGCTGCTGCTGTAGTGTCAGTAATTGTGACGTGTTTCATATAGAGCGTGTTTCAATTCATGGCTTCATAAAATATGAAATTGTTCGTTTGACAAATGTTTAGCAAACTGCCACATATGAATTATTTATATCTTCTGTTCTTTTTTTCATTTTTAAGACTTAAAATTCTCATAAATGAATTCATCAATTTTACACTAGATGGACGAAATGATTAGTTATACAGTGTTTACAGTCTTTTTTTTTAACTAATTAAAATGAACTGTACAATACAATAAGTTGTACATGAGGGAATTATTATTTATTATTCAGTCATTATCATTCATAAGTGATCTAGTCTTTAAAATTAGGGCTGGGTTGATCGCGGCAAGATACTTGGGTGTTGACTGGATTACCTAATCCCCATATTGCACGTTTTTGGACTGTGGGAGGAAACCGGAGAACCCGGACAAAACCCACGCACACACAGGGAGAACATGCTAACTCCATTCAGAAAGAAAGACCCTTGTTCCGACCGGGTCGTGCTGGGTCTTGTTGCAAAGGCAAGAGAGCTAACCACTACACCAACCGTGTGGCCCGAAGCCAAGATGAAATTCCAAAATCACCACTAAACGTTGGTGAAAATGGACAGAAATCGGCATGTGAATCATACTGTATACTGTATGTACAAGTGGTGCCAAATGGCTCAGTAGCGCCCCCAAAGGTGAAACCCCAGGAGGCTTTTATCTAAACTGAACGGGACAGTGGCTCATACAGTAAGTGAGTTTGAGTCAACTGTAACTTTTATCTGCATCTGCTAATAATGAAATAAAATACATGTGGAAAAAAAGTATTTTTCTGAAAAATGAAAATGAAAAATGCTGGACCAAAATAAACAAAGCCTCTCGGAATATAACACAACACAAATGTGAGCCTTGAAATGAACCTGCTTCAAATGAAACAAACCAAAAAAAAGTCTTTTCAGAACCTCTGAATGCAGATCCACTGATAAACAGGACTTTGTGAAGCATATTCACTGGGGGCCACATGATGGAGGAGTGGCTCGCATTATTGCCTCACAGCAAAAAAAGTTACCAGTTTGGATCCCAGTTTGAACAAGGGAGTTTGCATGTTCTCCCTGTGTGTGTGTGTGTGTGTGTGTGTGTGTGTGTGTCCAGGTATTACTAATGTTGTGGGGACCTAAACCTGTTTACACAGTCACATTATGGGGACTTGTCCTCCTTGTGGGGACAAAAAGCAAATCCCCATAACGTAAATTACTACATTTTAAGGTGAAGATATGTTTGAGGGTTAGGTTAGGTTAGGGTTAGGTTAGGTTAGGTTAGGTTAGGGTTAGGGTTAGGATTAGGCTAGTAGTAATTGTGGTTAAGGTTAGAGTAAGTCTCCAAGAAATGAATGTAAGTCAATGCAATGTCCCTCAAGTCATGAATGTCGAACGTGTGTGTGTGTGTGTGTGTGTGTGTGTGTGTGTGTGTGTGTGTGTGTGTGTGTGTGTGTGTGTGTGTGTGTGCGCGTGCGCGCGTGCGTGCGTGCGTGGGCTTTCTCCGGGGTACATACTGTATACTCCAGTTTCCTCCCACAGTCCAAAAAACTGCCCGCAGGTGTAAATATGAGAGTGAATGTCTGTGATGGACAGGCTGTGCCCCTCCTTTCGCCTCATGTCAGCCCCCGTGACCCTCATGTGGAGGATAAAGCGGTAGAAAATTACATTTAAAAAAAAAATGTGCATTAATGCTGCTTTTATGTCAGTCTTCATCATCTGACTCTCACCAGTTTTTCTTCTGCACACTTCAAAACTGATACAAAAAGCAGACGGCTTATGTGTATTGGGTAGCATTTAGAGAGACAATTACAGGGAGAAGTGAGGGAGCCATGCAGAAGAAGCTACCGTAGTGAAACCTGCGCCTATTTAGAATCAATGATCCCCACACAATGATTTCAGTTTGTTGTAACAAACTGCATAGATTTTTGGCACCCAGCCATTTTAATTGTTTTGTGATACTGATTTTGTTTTGCCCGTGTCGGAGACATTTAGGCACAAAAGAAGAAACATTAATCTGAGCTGGGCGACGATGGCTGTCGATGCAGCCCCGCGGCACAGAAGTATCTGTCACAGCGAGCATATATAAGTTTTGATTGGATCAGGCAAATAAAAAGTGGGGAACATGGAGAAGTAACTCACACGCTGCACTGTACGAGCAACTTCAGCAGAAAGAAGTGCTGCATCAGTGAACGGCGCACTGAAACTCCATCCGCTCAAAGGAGGCTTTTCATACTTGGGAGATATTAGTTTACAATAACAGCTAAATGCTATAAACTGGATTTAGTAAAAGCTGAAAAAAGTAAGTATTTTTGCCAGTGTATTAAACGAGGCTTGGTGGAATATTTACACTATATTTACCTTTTTAAGTGGCAGACTAATTATAAACACTGCTGCATTTTGACCTTGTTCACCTATTTGTTTCATCCCTCTCATCACAGTTGTTTTTATAAGACAGGCATGAAGCCAGTTTTTTTTTTTTAAGATCCCTGTTAATTAAAGTTTATCTCCTCCACGTCCTGGATTCAGTCTCGCTTGACAAAATATCCTCCAGAGACAGCAGCATAGTCACGTGTGCGTGTATACCTTATTATAATATTATTATTATACCTTATTTCTTCTACCTCTTGTTGTGCACCGGTACAAACTTCTCTTTAGAATGAATTTGTTTTTGCCAAACGAGTCACATTGTCATAGTTATTTGTCGACTCAGTGTGGTTAATGCGACTTCCATGAAACAGCCGCTAGTTGACAGGAGCGAGAAATCACGCCGTGTGATCCAAACCATACATGGGCAAAATGGCTCTCAGTCATTTAATGAACGTCTGTGTTGTAGTTTTTGATCGATGCGTTCGAAAAAGCTCAGGTTCTCTACAGGCTGAGCAGGTGACGAGTTGACTGCAAGTATACCATTATTCCTTTGTTTTCTGGTGGCATGTTGGCTTAGTGGTTAGCACTGTTGCCTCACAGCAAGAAGGTTCAATTCCCAGTCTGAGTCTCCACCTGACCTCGCAGTTATGGTTGTATAACGGCAGTAAAGTGACTTTACACCTAACAAAATAGAGTCATTTCAGGGCTACTTATTTACCAGTGCAGGCACTCAAGGAGAATTGGCTTTTTCAAACACCCAGTTTCTCGCTCATGCTTATGATTTATGCGTTTATGTTTAGTTGAAGCCTATGGGAAGATTTAACAGTGTCATTATAGAGCCAAACGTTAGATTTGGTCTGTCATGGTAAAGTTTTTTAAGACCGTATTTCAAATGTATCTCATGTTCGTCTTTATTCGTGCAGCGCTGCATGGTGAATGTCGTGTTTCCTGTTGTCTGTCACTTGTTTTATGGCGTTGTAGACGTTGTGTTTTTCAAGCCCGATCTGGCCCTTTATTCTCGGATTTTATGTCAGTTTGTGTGTCGCCGTGTTTGAGGATCACACTGTTTACTGTCACAGCAAATTACATCCTTGTAGTTTTTTACAGGCGAAAACTCTACCTGACAAGATACACTGTGTCTGACAGAAACAGTGCAATTAGCAAATTGTTTTTGAATTTTCTTTCTTTCTTTCTTTTGCACCGTTTTCCCTTTTATTACACGGAGAATATTGAACTGAACCTTGACTTCAATAAATACATTGCACCGCAAATCAAATATTACAATATCCGTATTTTCCGCACATTGTTCAGCCGCATAGTCAGAGCAGGATTTAATACGTTTCTGTGACAAATTGCTAGGGCGCTAACACGATACATTTCCCATTTGGATAATTTCATCAGTCTGCCCACGAGCCATAAACATAAACAGTGTGAGCTTTCTCATTCAAATCCAGGTTATGTGGCTGGATGCTAATGGTTCATTTCATCCTCAGAGCTTATATGGACTCCTTCCTATAGACCCTGTCATTGTATACAAACAGTCCAAGTCTTGTGAGAATGCACGTGCAGTTTGGGGTCAGCAAATAGCATGTATGTCCATCGATGACGATGATTTTTTGGAAAGGGATGAGATCCTGTAGGGACACTGAATGAAGAACTTGACACCATTGCTGGTTCTATTTTCGCGGCCAACTACGCTACATGTAGGCATCTTATGTGTTGGACTGTTGTACAAGTTAATAGTGTGGCTTCTGATTTCTGTGACTCTCAAAAGGGTCTATAGGGTGATTTAGAAGTAACTCTTAGACACAGAGCGGTAATAGAGCTTTCTGAAGTCATGACTCACATAGATACAGTACATCAGAATAAGAGCGAGACTATTTGCACATGAAGCGCTCTCTTTAAGCACCAGATGGATTTAGTTTCATGCGAGAGGTATAATTAAGGTGAAATCAATACAAAAATAACAGAAGTGACACTGAGAAATGTAGTACATTAGCTGTAAAGTATTTCCACGGCAGAAATCCTTATTCCCCACTCTGTGAATGAAGTCAATTACCCCCACAGGGTAATCACAAAGAGGAACTAAGGCTCTACACCTTAAATGTGGCAATTACTGTCATGAGCAAGTGCGCACTGGAGACTTGGGTAAGAAATGTGAAAAGTATTGACCCCAGCGTCGGATATTCAACATCAGAGAAACTTAAAAACAACTGCAATTACTTGAAAAACTTTGGAACAAGAGGAAAGACTCGTTTAACAAAGACATCACTTTGCCAACCGTCAACTGAAGAGTCAAAGTTTTGTATAAATTATGTATGAAGAGAAACAAGGCAGTCATTTTTTTGGCGTTTGCCCGTCACTTCGCAGACACTGGAAAGGTTGCAGGAAAGACAAGTACTACTGAGTACTTTTATTGCAGCTTGTTATTTAAGAAAGTCTTTTTTTTGGTCAGCTTTATGAGACTTTTGTGCTAGAGTTGATTATATAAACAGACTTTTCACAATTACTCTTCAAGTTCTTTATATAAAGTGTTAGAGACAATATAATAATCTTTTAAAGCTTTGTTTTACCTGGAATTCATGAAAAGGACCATTTGATACTGAAACTTACCTGTGGACTAAGTGTTTTTACAGTTTTACCCATATTCTGTTATTAAGTTCTAACTTAAAGGGCCAGTGTGTAGTGTATAATCAGATTCATTCACATTTACCCGAACACAACACTCGAACAAACCCTCACACTTTGCAGCAAAGAAAGACGGCTCCGTTCATACACATGTAACACATTAACCAATAAAGATGAAGGAGTGAATGGAAGAGAAAGTAAAAACATTCCTTCTGGCAAAATACTACCCCTATTGCCTCTGTAGAGCTGATGTAAACCTAAAATACCCATTCTGGTATAATTAAAAACAATTCATACAATCATGTGATTGTACATGAAAAAAAAAATATAATACTTTTATCTTCATTTGCTGCCAAATGGCAATAATTATCCCTAAATTGGACCTTTTTGGAGTCAGAGTTCTCATCACAGCTGACATCTGTAATGTCTTTGTTGCTGCGTGAGCGCGGGCAACACACGTTTAATTTGAGAGCGTCGTCCTTGGTGAGAGAGGTTCAGGCATCAGGGAACTGATTATGATTCAGTGGCAAACACCTAAATCCCTTTAGAGCCCCGGCAAGTGGATTCACTGTCAAGGTCCAGTAGTGACAACAAGACTAATTACACCATAATGGGAATCATCCCTCTCTTTCAACCCGAGACAGGAGTCCTGGATTGCTGAGAACTGGCTGTGTGATTACAGCGTGGCCTCGTAAGCCTCGCCATACATACAGATTAACAGGGAGCCGGTTGTTAGCACATCGAGTTAGCGTGCAGCTCCATCAAAATAACCCTTTGGACGCTTATGTGTGCGCTAACTTTGTTTTCTTGAGGGTGTGTGAAATGGGCATTTACATATGGTAATACATATTCAACAGCCTTTAAATCTTCTGCAGCCCTGAAAGTGAGACGAGAAAGTTTTGGGGGAGAACTTTTAGGTCTTTGATGTGTTCATTTACATGTGCAGTAGGTTTGTCTACAGTTTCTTCCCGAGCCAAGGAAAACTCACCCGTCTGTTTTGCCACATTAAAATCTATGACATGCAAAATGGGAAATACATTCGGCTGCAATTTATTCTTCCGCGAGTTTCATTTCCCGCGTCTGCACTCCAAAACAAACTGGAGACTTTGTGCAGAATGTGGCTGTTGTGATTTGTTTTTAATCTCGGCGTGGATGAGGTAAATTAACGTGACAATAAATCGTTAAATCAGCGGAGGAGGAATCGAGCTTAAATGAGTCGGACATGTACACAAACATCGGTCAGGCCGTCGCGTCACGTGGATGAATTGCAGGTGTTTCAGCTTGAGTACGACATGCAGATCAATGAAAACAAGTGTGCTCTTGTGGAAATTGGATTTCCATTCAGTGTAATCAATAAATTTCAGCTGGCATTTCCCAAGATAACAGAAACCGCCAAACAATTGCACATCTGAATAAATTTTAACTTTTAAGATCCTTTCAATTTCAACAGAAGGAACTGTCAGAATATTATTAAATCATTTCATATTCATTCAATATATGCTCGGGCTTTTACATTTTATTTATTTTTTCCTCACCGGCCTTGCAGCCTCACAGAAAACACTTAAATCTTTCTCCAAAATCAATTTCTTCCTTCAATAGATTTCTCCCGGAGTTGTCGTCGTCACATTTTAAAGCTGTTTATGTATCGCACGGTGTCGCCTGACAGCCGGCATAAGGTGCCGACTGACATTCGGGAGTGGATCGACAGCCTCCGTCCGCGGCTGTGAGCGCGAGAGACAAATGTAACGAGCAGTGAGGCGGAGAACGAAGGCGGCCCGTGATTGATACAGGTGTCACCGCGAGAGGTCAGAGCCATGCCTCAAAAAACGGGGCCATCGATTCTGCTGCCCTTTAAACAAACAGAAGGGACATCTCCGCGCCCATCCTCCCATGTGTTCTTATAGGTTCAGACTTCTGCCTGCCCCTCCGAAATAACTCCTCACATCAGCGCACAGCTCGGTGTTCATCTGTGATCAGACACACTTGTATAAAAGCTGCATTTTTTTTTTTTTACTCATATACTTGACATCATTTTTTGCGTTGCCATCATACTTCATGCAGCACTGAAACCTAATTTTGTCTCACTTTGGGGGAAAAAAAGCATGCTGTCCTATTTTTAGTCTTAATGCCTTTCCTCTATCTCCATTTGCCTCATGTCTTTGTCCTGATAGAATGCTGTTGAGAGTTGCCGGGGCATTGCTGAAATCTATTCCCCTCCTGCTAAGGCAGCTGTTTAGAGATTCTCATTAATAAGAGAAGGAGTGTAAGAAAACCAGCATGTGGAGGAGGAGGGCCGCCTTGCTTACCCCCACATCCCACTGCAACACCCAGCGCCTAATCTGAGGCGACAGAAACCACAGTAAACACAAGAATGAGGGCAGGGAAGGAAAAAAAAAAGAAAAGAAAAAAAGTCTTAAA
Source organism: Solea senegalensis (assembly GCF_019176455.1). Lineage (NCBI taxonomy): Eukaryota > Metazoa > Chordata > Actinopteri > Pleuronectiformes > Soleidae > Solea > Solea senegalensis. Next base: position 4,890,414 of record NC_058032.1, read on the forward strand.
GTTGCTTCAGTCTCCTCAGTAAAAAAAAAAAAAAAAAGGAGGCCTATCATTTACAGTGTTTGTGTGACACTGGTGATATGTGTGTGTCTTTGAGGTGATTATCTCGACGAACACACAGAGGACACGGCGTGCCCGGAGCAGTCGGCGGTTCCAACGGTGAAGGTCAGGCTTTAAGAGTGACCGCGAGGGGGCCGCTGCCACTTCAAACATTGGGCTTCGCAACATGCACGCGGATTTGTTTAACTTGCAATGTCTCCATGCGGTGCAGCGCGGCACATGTTGTTGCCAGATAAACCTCAAATAAGAAAGACCACAATCGTCATTTCTCTTCCTCCATGACCACTCCTGACAGTTGTATCAGGAAATGTGCCTTTGTTGTAGCCACATTGTTGCCATATGAACCTGTGTTTGATTAAATGGGGGGGATTTTTATTTTTATTTTTTATCATCAAACAACGTGCGTGTAGGGAAACCCACTTCAAAATGAAATTCTTTCCTATTGTTTTTTTCTTTTCTTCCTTGCCTTATCGTTTGCATTATACTGCAGAAGTCGCTGCAGCCATTCATCTCCATTTAACTCACAAGTAACGAGAAGTGCTCGCCACAGTCTTCCAGATGTCAAGGTTATGTTTTCCAGGTTTTTATTTTGAAACCAGAGAACAATCGGAGACTATGCAGAGGAACACACACCTCCATATACAGTATTCGGTATTTCAGCGCGAGAGATGAAAATAAAAATGCATGCAATCATAATTCTTATAAATTAGTTTTCTTATAATAAAATAATTGGTAATATATTATATTTTAGACAATATAAGCAATATTTTAACATGTTCGATTATAGCAGTCAGTTCTGTACCGAATGATCGTTTATTTAAAGGTATTCTTATTAGGTTTGCAAAATATCTGTATGTGTGTTTGCACTTAATAGTCCCTTTTTTTTAATAAAACCTTTGTAAAGGTTTTTTTTTAACAGAGAAAAAAAAGACATTTTTAGGCTTCTACCTATAGATTTTCACTGAATTATGTCGGGACCGTGACAGTTGTTTCAGAAGCAGTTTGTGATGGATTTTAAGATACTCCTTAAATCAAACATATTACAGTATAAAGAACTGGGACAGTGTGTGTTATTATTGCAAACTTCAAGCATTTGTGCTCAATTCTTCTTGCATATTATGGACTTTCCAAATGTTTTTTTTTCTTTTTTAAATAAATCATTGACCTGCAGTTTTGTGCCTCTTTGCTTTGATGCTAAAACCATGGCTCATTAGCATTATTAGGGGCCGTCGACGATGAATACGCTACTTTAGGAAGACGTCATATTCCCAGCTCTCTATTATTATCTTGTGTTTGGAGATTGTTTGGCGGTTTTACCAACTACTGTCAATGAAAAGTTACTCAAGTCTGCCTGAAAAGACACTAGATATCACCAGGGCACGTCCTGTCTTTAGAGATCGCACACCAGGGGTGAAAAAAGTGTTGAAATGTAAAATAAAGAAAGGAGAAAATGAGAAAAGAAAAGAAAACCCTAGTGTTTAAAGTGGGGCGAACAGTAGCTCAGTGGTTGAGTGAGGCATCTTTTAACTGGAAGGTTGTGGATTTGATTCCTGCGTGTTAATGGGTTTGTAAGACGTGCCGCATGAGTGGTTGTGAATGGGTGAATGGCAAAAACGGTCGTGTCAGGCGGCGGTAAGTGGTCGTCATAAATACAGAGCATTTACATTTACCACTTCATCATTCATCAATCATCACGAGATCACGCAGATAGTTGCTGTCACCTTTGTCGCCGTGAAACCTTTCGATTCTAGCGTTGGCGTCAGTCTGCAATGACAGCATTAAGATGAATGAAATATAAATGTGCACTAATGGTTTGAGCTAAGAGCGTTTCGTGGCGTCTAATGAGACAAATTGCAACATTTTACTCATAATCTCCAGCTGGCTGCGGTAGTTCCACTCTGCATAGCAAACATTCATTTCCTGTGATTAATTTTTCTAAACCGGTCATTACTGCAATTAATTAGACAAATCTAATAAAAACTTTGGGAAGATAAATATACTTCATTTACCTTCAGTGGAAAAATAATTGAGCCGTCCGTGATTCAAGCCCTTGTCCTTATTGTGCCGAATATACGAGGAATAAATTAGACACAGTTTGAAAAGGGCTTTATGTGGAATATCAAATGTTAAATGATACGTTTTTTTATGGCGCCATGTCATTTATTTTTCATGTTTGTCTCATATCATTTATTACTGCCACACTTTGTTTTTGACAAAACTTTTCTCATTAGAACACGCTATTATGTCGCTATTAAAAGGAAAGTTATAATACGATGAAAAATATCTGATATTTTGAATTTGATAATATATAATAATGAGCATTGCCCTTTAACTGTGTATTTACCAGGGTCAATTATAAAAACAAATACTGTGCATACATCTTTATTTATTTATATACAGTTTATTGTTTACTGAAGCTCATTTTTATTGAAGTGTCGCTCATTTATTGTGTTACCCTTAAGAGAAATATCATGTTTCCACGATTTGTATTTGACACAGTGAGAAAATGCCTCAGAAACCAGCTTAAGACCAACAACGCTGGACAGAAAATCTCTCCACAGATGTTCCTTTAAGTGGATTAGCACCTCCTCGAGGACAAGTCATTGACTTTTGATTCTACACGTTTTACACAAAAATAACTCCATTTCACTGCAGTTGACGAACAAAAAAAAAACAAACTTCATCCTTTATTATGTAACAAATACAGTCTTAAATTATACACACACCACACACACACACAAAACTGAGCAAGCAGGCCAAGGTTGACATAATTGAGCTGTGCCTGTGAGTGTGGGGAACGCTGCCACGGTTAAGTACGGTGAGTGGAAAGGTCATGAGTGAGTGACTTGTAAATGTTTGTGACACTTGGACGCCTCAGACGCATGTTTGTAATCAGCTCGGCTCTTAATACTATGATGGTTGGAGACTTCACAGCCGTATTCATTAGCTGTGATCAAACAAATGCTTTGACGCGCGTGGCAGGGTTCATCGGTTCATCGGTTCATCGGTTCATCGGTTCATCGGTTCATCGGTTCATCGGTCAGTGTCGTCGGTTAATAGCATTTGTGTGTTTGCGATGTTTTGTGCTTAGAAACGACTGTGGATGACGTCATGGCTGAGGAGACGGAATCAACTTGGCTTGTACAAAAGTACGCAACATCCCCGGTCAACGCTTCTGCTAATGCCCCTGATCGCTGATCAGTCGTAAATATCATGCATGTTTCATACTCTGAAGACTCTGATGCGGCCGATCACATTAAAAACACGCCTGCTGATCCCTCACGCTACAGAAAAAGTCGTAATATTGTGAGGAAAAGGTTGTAATATGAGAATAAAGTTGCACTATTAGAAAAGTCATAATATTATGAGAACAAAGCCGTAATATTACAAGAATAAAGTTGTAATATGAGAATAAAGTCGTAATATTACGAGAATTAAGTCATTTTTAATCAAGCAAAGATGATCGGCTGCTACCTGCGACAAGATGAGAAAGGCAGAGATTTTAAAATTAAATAATACAAAAGAATACAAAATGTCATTATATCACAACTTTATTACGATCTATTTATTTTTATTTATTTATTCGATTTTTTTTTTCTTTGTTATTTGGCCCAAATACTCCGTTGCACTTTATCACTGGGAAGGTGAAGTTATGAATAATTATCACATGTGTTCAGGTGGGATTCTCTTCACTTAACCACTCAAATCAGCTCTCAACACTTTGCAGCATGTTTACACACACACACACACACACACACACACGCAATCCCCTCCAGCTGAATCCCAACTTTCTCGAAACAACAGAGTCAATCACAGCCGTGATTCCAAAGACCTGGAAATTTTGTTTATTTGTGTCCCTTCCTGTCGTGCGAGAAGCAATTATTCCACTTGAAGTATCTCACTGAAGACCGTTTGGTTACTCATTCTGCACCGGGGGCCGGTGCTTGGCAGCCGCCTTTTGACAGGCATTTCCACAATAGACTCCTTCTTTTCAAATAAGTCCAGCCAGTAATTTGCTCGTCCGTCTTTGCGAGCAGCTCAGCCAGCCATAAAACGGCCTTAAATCCTGGAGCTTCAACAAGAATTCACTGCTGGAGGAGATACTTTTCTGTTTGTGTCTGTGTTTGTTTGCTTTCTCCTCCTATTGGATGACGTTATTGCGCGATTGAATAAGTGAATTGAGGTTGTTTTTTTTTTTTTGGAAAGGGGAGTCATGTACTTCCTGTGTGTGCGGGTCTCTAAGGTTAATTATTACAGTACAGACAGTAATTTGCTCTTTGTGTCGGTACTTATCTCCCCTCGCAGCTGGTGTGTTTTGCAGAGTGGACGGCTATTAATCAAACCTTTCTCTTGCAGGAAGTTGCACTATCCATCCCCCCAAAAACCCCTACATTCTCTTTCCTTCCTTCCTTCCTCCCTTCCTTCCTCTCCCTCCCTCTCTCTCTCTCTTCCCACTCTGCGATGGCCACACCAGCCACTAAACCATTCCATTTTACATGCCCATGTCGCAACCTTGAATTTTCCTTTCTGCATTTCCTGGCAGTGATGGTCTGAGTGAATCATATGCCCAGATTTGAGCGTTGTGCAAGAAGTGGGGCGAGATCGGCTGAAGTGGGGCTGTTTGTCTGTCACTCTGGAAGAATGGCTACGAGGACGCAATCAATTTGCGTCCACTCAGCTGACACTGAAATACCTATTCACGGGCCGCGCCATTAATCACGGAGCGGTTAAAACTTGCTTTATTCTGCCTGTCAGACTTCAAAGAGGCTGTGAATTAAAAACAGGACAGACACACACACACACACACGCTTGCTTCGATGTTGTGTAGAGTCATGTTTTTATTCAGTATAGACTTTATCAAGTTGTTTTTGGTCTATTATTTTATTGGATGGTTAAAGGTAGTTTCGGCTACGCTCCGTCTTTTTTATCACTTTCAAAGGTTGAAATGGACGCGTTGTGGTTTTTCAAGTTCATATATTATTCATATTATTATTATTATTATTATTATTATAGTCTGCTGTATCCACATTAACGAATATCATACATACACTATTAAACACTAAGTGAAAAATTATACAAACATCAGTTTTGGGCACCAGCTGTATGATGTTGCTTCCTGCAAAGAGACAGTGAAATGTCTTTCTAAAGCAGGGTGTCAAACTCATTTTTGTTCAGGGGCCACATACAGCACAATTTGATCTCAAGGGGGCCGGACCAGTAAAAATAGCAAAATAATAGAATAATAACCTATGAACAACAAGAACTCTTTTATTTTCTCTCCTTTGTTTTACATTTAATTAAGAAATATAAGTGCAATTTCAACAATATTATGCCTAAATTTACTATTTACACAGCACACTGGATCTATAAAGGCACAAACATTTAGTCACAGGTATCTGGAGCATTTGACATTACGTTTAGATTAGTGTGAAATTTTAACAAATTCATCCTTTGGGCCGGATTGGACCCTCTGGCTGTCCGGTTCTGGCCCCCGGGCCATATGTGTGACACCCCTGTTCTAAAGGTTTAATGCAATAAATATCTTTTTTTTGTGTGTATTTGTTTTCCAGTTTAACGTTGTGCTGTACTACTTTTTGAGGCTGTGCAGTAAAGTCTGTGCCCGGACTCTGCTAAAAGCTAAAAGTTCATATTTAGTCCAGATTAGAAATTGCAGGGTGTGGCAAAACAACTCTATGAACATCTAATAAACAAGTGAGACGTATTTGGCAGGAGCATACATATTTTGTACTTTGAGTCATTCCGGTTACACAACATAATATATTATATTAACATATTTAAACGCCTCAGAACTGCAGGGCAGTGCCCTTGGAGTTCTTTTAAGGCTTTAACTGTGAAACAAGACCTGTATTAATGAGTAACAGACAATTAAATAAGACCTGATGAGAACAGGTTGAGGCCTCTAGTAAATTTGCCAGATGAAGAGAAGCTCCCGTAAAGATGGTTTAAAGTATTATACAGTGCAGTGTCAAGCAGATGTTGTCATTTATTTGGGCTGAATGATACTTCTTTATTTGCGTAGTCATTTCCCACTTCAAAACGTCACTTTTAATTTAATTTAATTTAAAGTGATCATACACCTATATAAACATATTTATGGGTAGTACATTCTATTTCTTTCTGTAAAACTTCCTAAATGTTCCCGTGGCGTTTTAAAAAAGTTGGGATTAAAGTCCAGATTTGTACACAAGCTTTAAGATAAATAACATACAGCTATTTCTTTTTATTTTATTATTATTTGTGCTTCTACTTGCTCTCTTACAGATAATGGCCTTGTTAGAAGATCCTGGCAAAGTGCTGAGGACGATTGTGGTAAAGGCTGTTAAATGAGATTGTTGATGTTGCATCACTCACGCCCGCTGCCTCGCTAACACGGGTGAGTCCTATGATTTATTATACTTTACAAAGTCTGTGAACAGCCTCAGATTTGTTGGTAATTTATTCTTCGTCTGCGGCGAAGAATATAAAATAGTCAAACTACTACTCGCGTCCTTTGATGTTTTATCTGTCTAATCAGCATCGCTCCGCTTGCCACAGTGTCCTCCGCCATCTTCTTTTTTTTTTTTGATGGATCAGCACTGTTTACCACATCATTTGAGCAAGAAAGTGAGTTTAAGCGCTCACCCTGTGGGACGACATAAATTAAACTTCACACGAGTATTTTTAGACTGTACATTTTCAAGTGTGGACATATTGTATTTCAAATATTACATTTTTCATGATATTATTCTCCCATTTGTTGCCTGCAAAATGTTTAAAGTTCTGAGGCATTTTAAGCTTCTACACAGTATTTCAATCATGTCATGGGACTGTGACTCAGGAGCTGCAGATACTTTCTTGAAGTAGTTTTTGGTAGATTTTAAGGTATCAAAGCTTAATATAGGAAACTGAGACACTCGGCTAGTGTGCTACTTGTCAACAGTGGTGCTGAATTATTGCACATTAGGTCGTTTTTGAAGTATCTTCTAAGAGAAATTGCACTCCTATTGCATATCAGTCGCGTTTTTTGCTTTCAAATCTTCGGTGTGTCCGTCTACTTCAGAGAGCGTGTCACGGGCTCGTCGTCGCTTCAAGCTCAGTTTTGTTCCCCTTTGCCGTCACTTCCCAGAAAATCTGTGAAACAGACGGTGATGTGTTTGCTTTATACTTTGATAGATCTTCAATATCCTTTGTGCCAGGTGCAGCTTTACAGGCAGACACTCACTCACACACACACACACACACACACACACACACAGAACCAAAGAATCCTGATCAGGTTCACGAGCTGTGACCCAGCTAAATCAGAAATAACCCAATCTTCTCCAAACAATGCAAAGAGGAGGCTCCTCTCTGTAATTGTTCTTTGTCTCAGGGCACAGTCAGATTATCAAAGCCTTCCTCAAAAAACAAAACAAAAAAAGATTGACGAGAACAAAAAAGCAGGAGAAAATCGAAGCACATTTTGTGGACATGGTGCGAGGAGGATTTCAGTGACAGAGGTGGTAAAGTGCTGTTTGCAGCCCTCCTGCCTTGTTCTGCTCTTGCCTCAAACCAAAATGCACTTATTCTATTTTTTTGCGTGAGCAGAAGCATAAGGGCTCAAGCTGAGTAAAACAATGATTCAAGGTTGCGGTGATAAACGAGCGTGTCTGCCCTGATAGCGGAAGGTCATGTGCATCGGCCCCCAGTGTGTGTCTGCCATCTAGCACGCAGCAAGGGTGCACTGTTGGCATGCCATGACACGACAACACTTTTTTCCGGCTTCAGTAATCACCACGGGCCCGTCTCATGGATTTCATGTTGCGTGGAGCCCGAGGTGAGACGTGGCTGGTTCTCAGGACACAGACAGTTAAGCTTAGCATGTCCAGCAGATGTCAAATTATATGCACACACACACACACACACACACACACACATTTTTGTCCATATGAAAACATGGCTGATTGTGCTGCTTAAGGAAAACAGGTTGCTGGTGGAAACGCCTGAGAATCAGTAACAGACAGATCAGAAACTATATGAGTCAAGTCCTTCTGTTTGAAATAATTCTGTTATTTTTCCTGTGGAACAGTTTGGTTTGGTACTTATTTATTTGCGTTTCATAATTATGGTTTCGTTTCAAAGGAGGTTTGATACGGCAGATGAGCGGATGATGTCATAAAAATGCAACCGATATTAACCTGTCCATTACTTTATAGAAATATAGATTTCTGAGGATTTAATAAAAGTAAAACTATAAGACATTCACTGTTGCTGTTTTCAGATATTTTAATGCAGAAATGTGACATTTTATTATATTGCTAAGCAAAGCACTGTAGCGTTAAATGTTCATACAACTCCTGTATCTCTCCTTTATCTCTACTCTATCTATAGTTCACTTCTCTCTCAGCCTCCTCTCTCATGGGTGCAACTGTGTTTGACAAGTGCTTTACCCTTTCCAGCTTTTCTTAGCCAAACAGATCAGAGGAAAATCAATATTTTGTGTGGATAGGCTCTTATCTCTGTCCAAAAGAAGACTTATCAGCCCTGCTTAAATGGCCTTTCATGAAAATTCCTTGAGACCTAATCCTCCCGGAGACCAAAGACAAAAGAAAGATGGCCCCTTATCAAGAAATATCAAGTGTGATGATGCAAATAAGTTTCACTTATCTCCTTGCTGCAGCTCAAAGTGAGGGGAAATAAATACTATTAGTCCCCAAAACTGTGTGTTAATAGTACACCTGAGTGGAAGGGAGCTGGAGAAACATGCTGATAAGCTCGTGGTTTGAGTCACTGCAGGTAGCACAGAGCAGAGGGAAAGCAACGCTGGCATAGAGGTTGTTTGTGTGCACATCCCGTCTTTTGTTTAGGGCCAGGACAATGGATACAATGAAATGAAAAAGTAAGAGTCTTCACAGACTGGATCGTAGCTTCCTTCTGCTGATTTCCTCGCACACAGTTCAGTACATGTTTGTACATTGTCAAAACTGCCAGCTCGACAAATAGGTAGATATAGATGGACACCAGATTTGTTTACATCATATGATGTAAACGGGACACAATCGGGAAAGATTACATCATTTATGCCTCAAAGAACCACAAAAGAGACCTAAAATAAATGCAACTTCATGTCATTGTGGCTGGTTAGTCTGTATATTCATTTCTTCCTCTTGCAACTCGATGTTCGTACATTTTATTCAACTAAGTCGAGTCTAAGTTTGTTTGATTATGTATGTCTGTATCTGCGCTACAGCTGGTGAGTGTCTATCAATAGCAGTCAAACTCAATGACAAACATCTACAGAAGAACAATGTGCTTGTGCCTGGGTGACACTGTTTCTATTAACAACCTGTGTCGTGTAATTAAACACATCATCTGTAGTACAGGAGCTGGGGCGGCTCATTTTACACGACCTGCTGTTTTTGCACACGCTACAGTAATAGTTGATGATAGGTTGTCATATTTCCATAGTCATAATAAATATAGGGCACAAAGTAAGCAGCTACGTGCCAAAAACAAGCAGATAGAAGTATAGTGTTTCATTCCACAATCTTAAATGTAGTCGACTTTAAAAGGTTGGTGTTTCTCTCTCAAACACCATGACACATACTTAATTACAATTAACACAGTTTAACAACAGTAATCAACAAACTTTTCTTTCTTTCTTTCTTTCTTTTTAGAAAGTGATTATCAGCGATTAAGTGATCATCACTCACTGTTTTTTTATTGTTTGAGTTTATTGACTTGGCTCACACGGTGGAGTAGTGGTTAGCACTCTCGCCTTGCAGCGAGAATACCTGGGTTCGACCCCCGGTTGGAACAAGGGTCTTTCTGCATGGAGTTTGCATGTTCTCCCCGTGTGTGCGTTGGTTCTCCGGCTTCCTCCCACAGTCCAAAAACATGCAATGTGGGGATTAGGTAAATTGGACACTCTAAATTGACCGTAGGAGTGAGTGTGAGAGTGAATGGTTGTTTGTCTCTATCTGTGTGTGGCCCTGCGATGGACTGGCGAACTGTCCAGGGTGTACCCCGCCTATCGCCCGATGTAGCTGAGATTGGCACGGCACCCCCCGCGACCCTCTGGTTGAGGATAAGAGTGGTAGATGATGACTGACTGAGTTTATTGACGTTCTCAACTTTGAAGGAACTACTGTATGCCGAAGCTGTTGAAGCCTAATGCGTGATTCATGAAGGTTGCTGGGCTGCTGGTGCCAATCCCTGCTGACACAGGTCACTCTCACTTTCACACTCAGAAACTGTGAGTGTCCAATTAACCTCTGTGTGTTTCTGGACTGTGGGAGGAAGCTGGAAGAACCCGGAGAAAAACCCTCTCACACACGGGGAGAACATGCAGGCTTTTTGCTACAAGGCAACAGTGCGAACCACAACTGCACTGTGTGGCCTCTCAGTGTGATTAAATTTTACTAAATGTGAAGTGTTCATTCATTCATCCACAATTTCTTAACAAACCAGCAAATACAAAAGAGGACTTTATCTTTTATTTTTGTGTTGATTTTCACATTTTACATCTTTATTATGTTCATGTTCAGGTTCAGATAACGATGTTTAAAACCACTCTTGTGTCTCTGGTTACACGTGGATTTGTTTCCAGTTGTTACGTTATTCATATTCATATTCATTTTCACTGGCTGATGTTCAATATTGGAACTTTCTTACAAGCTCTTATCAAATGCATGATAAAATGTTATTATGTTTCCTGACTGTTTAAAGGGGGGGGAGTAAGTATCATGAGTGATTAAAAAAATGTGTTATAAATTGATATTTAATACATAGCCTGAGATCATGGATTTGAAATGGACTCAGTGCTTCGTTGAATGTAATCACATTCCTCACATCAATGTAATCTGCTAGATTTGCGTTGCAGCGTTTCCTCCGCGTCTTCCTCCACCGCGAGCCGCTCCGTGCCTGAGGCGTCCCGCGACGAGGAAGCTTTGAAAACGGTCTCATTTGGGTTTAGTTCTCGAGCTCTTTCTCTTCATTTGGAGATCTCTCCTTTATCTAATCACTCGTGTCTGGATCAGATCTATTTGTATGCAAATCAGGGACTTTTCTCCGTTTGTGCAAAGAGTTGCGAGTAAAAGTCTCTGCACTTTGATATCACTATACACGGCACATGTGGATCTGTAGATTGTGCTGATGTTACTGTGAGATTACGTAGTGCAATGGTACAGTGTAGAGTGATTAGTGCAACACTTTATTTTATCAGCGGGAGCATCTGTTGATCTAAACACAAAAGAGAGGGTGGAGCGTGTTCTATGTTACATCACTATCAGTGACTGGGCTCATATATACTGTAGTATCTCAGGTCAGGTCATGCTGCCTTCATGTGCTGTTGGAATTATGGTAAATATGATTTCCCATGGGAAATTGGGAGTTCATTTAGATACATGAGTTCCCGAGTGGAGATAATTATTATTTATGATTGATTTAGTGTATAAAATACTTAGGCTACCCGCCGTTTACGTTTTCCTGCATCCTCCACTTGCTCTTTAAGTCACAATTCAATTGTTTCACTCAAGAAGCGAGTAAAGGTGAACCGCGTGTCAGCCATTTTCCATTTCACTCAAACAACAAAAGCACTTGAACGTAACACACTCGTAGTTCCGATTTCCCCAAAATGGGAAGTATCATCTGTCCGATGCACGTGAAGCACGTGAAGGCAGCATCACTTTATTTATACCCGTAGGAAGAATTACAGACATCCAGTTTGGCCTTCAGGTTCCATAGCATAAGCAGACATAACACAACATAAAAATAGATAAATAAAAACAACACAATAGGAAATAGAAATATAAGATAAGAGGACTTTATTCACTATGAATTGTAGTAGTTGTGTCCATGTCATAGACTTAAACTGTATGTAATACTGTACAATTGAAGTAATAAAACATTTTTTACAGTATCACAGTGCAATGACCTACGTATTATAAGGTAAACACACTTTTCCACACTCTAGGGAACTATGTAATCATCCTTAAATTTAATAGAGTCAGAGCTGTAATCATAATAGAAGCCATCATTTGCAGTTTTTTCTTTAATTAGGTTTACAGTTTTCCCCTGTAGTTAAACTTTCTGAACACTGTGCACAGGAATAAGCATAAACTGTACAAGCGTAGACAAACAAAAAGGAGAATTTTAATTTCATGAACCATGTTTGTGTTGGATGGATCAGACTGGTAGTCTTGTGTCTTTATGTCTCCCTCTACTGTCTGAACAACATCCTCCCTCTACATCACAGCAGTAAGAAAAAACACACTTTGTCAGTCACATCTTGACATTTGTTTGTCGTCTTTGTTGTTGAGGTCTATCTCCTTCTTGGTGCACATCAGCATCTCCCTGCAGTCTTAAGTGAAACAGCCTGATGTTTCCATTCAGTCCAGACACGGAAAAAAAAACATGAATTCACACAATACAAAAGTGTGTTTGAGAGAAGTCTGTTGACGTGAACTAATCTGAATACTGTGGCCCCCTCTTGTGGCCGAATCACGTAGTGTGGCCACTCTTCTCTCCAGTTCCCTGCAGGTCTATAAAACTTCATGTCCACACTTTGAACCTGAAAGAACCTTGTGTTGCACCTTATGTTGAAACCCCCGACAGCAAACACTGCTCTGTTACACTCTGTGTTGTTAAATCCACAGAGCTTAATTGCTGCAGGCAATTAGAAGAAACTAGTGATGTGCCTGCGCTGTAGATGAGAACAGCAGGGTGGCCACAGTGCTTCACTGTATACAATTATAAAAACCCATTTACAGAGTCTCCCATTAAGGAAATACCAGCTTGCGCGATTTTCTTAATACCCTCTTTAACGTAATAAAAGCAAACTCACTTTAACACGCTCCTGTTTGTTCGGTCAGTGTTATTATGTCATTTTATAGACGTAAAAAAACACTTGAAAGCAGCTGCAAGTTGGAAGAGTTTCAGTTGGGTACAAGTACTTGATGTAAATGTACTCTTTTTCTTATATAATCAGCATTTGTGTGAGCTGCAGTTTCACCGGCCTCCTGCTACCGATATTATTAAACGTCTAGTGTGTAAGAATGAATGACTTCTAGTTAGTTTTTATTAATCCCCTTAGGGAAAGTATTCCTCTGCATTTTGACCCATCCTAGAATTAGGAGCAGTGGGCTGCCACACTGAGTAGCGCCCGGGGAGCATTGGGGGTTGGGTACCTTGCTCAGGGGTACCCCAGCCCTTTTTGGCTTTTTTTCGGCGCCCCTCTGGTTACAAGTCAAGTTCCCTTTCCACTTGGCCACGGGCTAACCCGATCCCCTCTCTCCTCCCTTCTCCAAGTGCGTCAGGGAACTACAGTGGTCTTCACACACACCAACAATGATGTCAGTCTTCTGTGTTTGTGTGGTGAGATGCATGCCTTTGGGCTGCTGTGGAAACATGGTGGCACAAGACGATAAGGGAAGGCCTTAAAGTAGATGTAAAAGTCTTATTCTAAGTTAACAAAAAACGACTTATTTTATGCCAATCTGTAATTAGGTTTCGCTCTGCAAGGACGTCGTTCTATTCTGTTTAATGTTTCCAAAAATGTTATATAAAGCTGCCTTGCCTCGCCTAGTACTTTGCAGCGTTGATATTTGACAGAATATTTTAAGGATATTGATTGTTGCTGGTTGTCGACTGCTAAATAAATTGAATAAAGTCATCACCTTGGGCTTGATGACTGTATTCCACTTCTGTAGGCCAAAGATTGCAGTTATTATCTTTAAGATATTATCCATTCAAGATTTTTTTTAGCCCTTTCCCATGACATCACTAAACTGTCAATTTCAAACTTGTGTCAACATACAGTAAAATCATTCAACGTTCTCTCACTAACGTGCCCTGCAGACTTTTCTACAGAAGACTCTGCACTGTGAGCACCGAGCACTTTGCAAAGATAATATTTGTCGCTCCCAAAAAAAAACGTGAAGTCATTTGTAAAAGTAGAGTTGATCTGTAACCGGTCGGTCACAGTGAAGTTTTACAGCATTCATCGGCGTATTCATTTACCGTGGCACTCACGACAGCGATCAGTCAGCACAGGGATCTGTTCCGGCCTCCGCTGCTGTATCAGTCGATTACTAAAACAAGACCTGCTTCATTTGGCAGATTTCTCCCTCTGTGGTGCCGATGACTGACTGATGATACAGAGTCCATTTACACTGTTTCACTGCCAAGAATTATAAAAATGTTTTTACTCGGACAGAAACAGATATTTCTCGTCACATGATATCACTCTGGAGGAGGAGGTTTCACTGCGTTACTCGATGGTCAACGTCAGAAAAAACACAGAGGTCTTTATTTTTAGTCATGAGGTTGAGGTCGTGTTCATGTCAGTGTGGTGAATATGAAAATACAGCAGGTAGCACAAAGTCTAGGATTTAGATCTATAGGTTGATAGACTTCTCATATCTTATTTAATTTGTACAAATAGGGTGAGTTTTGTTGCTTGTAAGACAGTTTCTTGGATTAAAGCAGTTCTTTCCTTCTCTAAGCTAAACTATAAGTGAGGTGTTTGTGGGGACAGAAAGCTGTCGTACATAACATTTTAATTTAAAACAAATGTCCCAGCTCCATGTGACACTGTGTCTGTATTTCTCAGTGTTTTACAATTATTTAATCATCACAATTACAAAAACAAACTGCCAGGAGAGGCAGACAGTCCACTGGACGTATTTGAGGTCGACACAGAAGACCACACCGATTACAGAGTAATCACAAAAGATCATTCAATAATGGGCCATCACTCAGGAAGTGACTTCTCCTTTGTGTCCTCATGTCCTCCTCCTTCACAACATGAAGCTTCTCTGTGGTCTTCCTCTTTACCTCCTGCCCGGCAGCTCCGTCTTTGTCCAATATAATCACTATCTGAACAAACCATCTCAAGCATCTTCAGCTCTGCCACCTCCAGCTCCACCTCCTGTCATGGAGACAATGTCACTGTCTCCAGTCCATACTTCATAACCTTCCCTCTCACTTTTGCTGTCACACATCACCTCTGACACTCGTCTACACCCACTCCACCCTGCCTGCACTCTCTTCATCACCTCTCTTGTTCACTGTCCATTGCTCTGGATGGTTGACCCCAGGTATTCTTGCTTCCACTGCGTCCTTCAATCCTCTTCTGTCCTGTGACTGACCTCCACCTCTCCAGGCTCTCTCCCACCTGTCCTCTACTCTCACTACAGATTACACTATCATCTGTAAACAACACAGTCCACAGAGACTCCAGCTCTGAGCTGTAATCCCACTTTGAACCCAGCCGTCACTCCAACTGCACACCTCACCACTGTCTCACTGTCCTCACACACTTTACCACCCTCGCATACGTCTCTGCCACTCCTTTCTCACACAATACCACATTTCCTCTAGATCCACAAAGACATTAGCCAGCCACTGGTCAGGTGCGAGGCAGCATCAGATAACAAATCAAAACTAAATTTAGTGTAAGCCCAAATAAACAACACATGAGTCAGATTATCGTAGTCAGAAAGCATCTTTGGAGGATTTGGATTCATGTCCCATTTGTTGAGATTGAAAAACCTAGATTATGATGTACAGACAGCCACCAGGGGGCAATCAAGATGTTTTAACTTCAACTTCACTTTGAAGACCTGTCATGTTGTTCATCACTGTATGCAATCTTTACAGATTACATAAAGTCAGATGTTGATGTTTTTATGTTACTCCAGACAATAAGACATTAATGAAATACTGGATAAGTAGTGACGTATGCTACACACAGGAGCATCCCAGTCGCTAACAACTGTTTTCCCCCTTGTGCTGCTTTGTTTCCATCACATGCCTCATAAGGTGCTGATAATGATTTGTAAAAGGCTGCGGTGGAAACCAGCCGAGGCCTGACACATATTTACCACATGAAGAAGGGATTAGGTCACTTAGCGTCTCCCCCCCTCTTTGTCTGTGCGGAGGCTTCCACAACTTTTTACACCTCTGTATCTCCATCTGTTATCACTCCGCCGGCGAGAGGCATGTCAGTGCGTGAGCTGTGTGTGGTATTCGGTGGGTGGTATGCACCGTTCAGCACTTAAGTTCATGGATCAAGTGCACTGACTCCTGTCCACTGCGGTGTGTTACAATACAGTCACCCCTCCGCCGCCTCTTAACATCTCTGCAGTGTTGAGCAGCAGCCAGCTGTTGAGGCTGTTGGGAAACATCTGCTCTCACTGTTTCAGGGTTACTTAAAATGAGACCTGCTCTTAATGCTAAATTAACTCGACTGCGCTGGGCTCTCCTCCTTCTGCAGGAATCTGGAACACTTGTGTGGAGGATTTTTTTTTCATATATATATATATATATATATATATATATATATATATATATATATATATATATGTATACATATATATATACATCTTTTCCCCTATAGCTGTCTTGCTTTGCTGACATTAAGATTTAAGAAATGCAATTAACAGAGCATTTCTGCAGGGGTTTGTCTCTACCCTTGAAAGTAGATTTTTGCTTTTCATTAACTTTGCATCCTCTTCAAAATAGATGTAACTCTTGTGTACTGTAAGTGAACCGTATAATCTAATATAACACCGGTGAATTCATAATAAAAAGCAAGGCAATATGAGTCAAATTGTAAAACATTAAAAAAGTGTTTTATATTGGAAATTAAAAGACGTTGAAACAAACACTGAGCACAGAGCAATAAACTGTATATTACAAACTTGTGGTTTGAAAAGTGAAGCCTTGGAAGTGTGGGATAGAAGTAGCAGTTTGTTACTGAGGGGCTGGTTGCAAACATACAGTAGATGAGACTAAAAAGTGGACATAGTCTTTCAGTTTGCAGAACGAGGTAAAACCAGATAAAAAGTAAATATTTATTGGATATCCAACAGAAGGCGTATTTGCTGGTTGCAAAAAGAACAAAACAGAAGATGAGCTTCTACTTCTCACTTGACTTAGGTCAATGAACATTTTTTTGAGAAAATAATGGTCTCAATCACTAGTTTTACTCTTTCTTGCATAGCAAACAATTTAAATTTTGTAAATGATTTCCTCACTTTGAGGAAATGACTCATGCTTTCCAATAGAAGCCTGGTTGCATGTGATGTCCTGGTCTTTGGTCTGGTTTCCTCCCACAGTCCAAACACATGCAGAGGTTAATTGGACACTCTAAATTGAGTGTGCGAGTGAATGAGTGAGAGTGACACTCCAACCATTATGTTTTTTGAACTGTGTACAATATATTCACTTTATTAAATGTAAATCTGTGTAAACTGTTTTAATACAGATTAAAAGCACCGTACATGTAAAAGGCATTTATAAAAGAAAAAGCTCTGTGAGTCTTAATTAACGAGGTTTCGTCTGATAAAACAATATCAAGGCAAGGCATCACACTTAAGATCAGGATTTGCTGTTGTGCTGTATTAGGGAGAGATATGAAAAATCCATCTTGAGGCCGGTGTGTTTTTTTTTTGTTCCAGCTGGCTTATGTTGCACAGCTGCACTGAAATTGAAAGCAAAAATACGGGTTAAGATTAGGTTACACCTGAATCCCAACTCTGACCCAGACAGTCTACATCATCCAGCCAACAAAGCAGCCAATTTACAGGATTCATTACCGTTTTTCTAGCCGTGCGCCTCTGAAACCTGAAAAGAAAAACACACATTAGAACTTCCCTTAAGTACTGTAGTGACTTTGAGGTGAAACTTTTCCACCGACACCGCGCTGCGTTTATGTAACTGTGGAAGATCACTTGCAGTCGTGAACCGCATTCTTCGCCTTTCCTTTTATCTGCGTGAGCCGAGGTGTAATGTAGGACCAGTAAATCACTGCTCGTTCTTTGTCTGTGTAGACAGAGTCGTCCACTGAGCCCACAGCCGCCATACCTCTGCCTACTTAAAGACCTTATTTATGCTCTATGCCTCGCTGCACACTTTTCCCAACACGGCCCATTAATCTGAAGAAGAACTGGAGGGAGCTGGCTTATAGGGGTGCATTATATCTCACGACACTTTATCATGGCTGGAATATGTAAAGGAAAGTTCATCATCCTTTATTTCCTCCAGATGTCAATTTTAATTTTTTTTAAATCAGTAATTTGAGTCACAAATACATTAATTGATTCATGTTCTTAGTGGTTTACTCACATAAATCAATCTCACCTCAAATTAAACGAGCAACTTTTGACATTCGAACAAATACGTGAATGCAGACAGTGACCGGTTTTCAGATTTTATTGCTAAGGGCAAAGTGTTTTCCCTCTTTCCCCCGCAGTGCTTTATTTATTTCCAGGCCGACTGTCTTTCTGCGCTGTCTTTTACGGCTCTCCCAGCTTGTGTCTTTATGGAGCCATAGGAAAATACACTAGGTCTCGCATAATCATCAGTCAGCCGGTGGAGGGGAGCCATTTCTCCTGTGTGGTCCTCGCTGCAGCGTCTTAAAAAGCTCCTCCGACGCCACTGGAAAACAGTCATCTCTTTGGCCGTCGCACTTGAGTGACACTGCGGCACACATCACATGTCTGGCTCCGGTGCTGGAGGTGCAGGAGTGCTCGAGTTGTGGAGGCATCCTGCGGGTTTGTGTGTGTGTGTCGGGAGGGGAGGAGGGTCATCTGCGAGGTCATGGACGTCGTGTATAGCTCTCTGCCGGATGACTGATCGAAAAACTCGAGGATTCTGTGAAGTAGAAATGTCTCGGTGTTGTCTGGCGGATTTTCAGATTTATTGGCGAAAACGTGTGCAGGTGTGTTAGAAGCTGCCGCACGCATACCTCGCATGCTACTTCACACTGTGACACTGTGTGTATTAGCATTTATCAAACCGGCCTCAATATGAGGAGCGTCTGAAGACGCTGTTGTTTGACTCTGACCTTAAAATATGGCTGCCTTTGTTTGCACGCACACCCATGACAAATCAGTCCATTTTTGGGGAGGAGTGTTAATACGGGTCCCGTATGCAGAGCGCCGCCATCTAATGATTCATAGGCTCATGTGTGTGTGTTTTTTGCAGATGTGTCATGGATGCACAGATTGAGAGGGTGCCAGTTTCTTAATGGAATACCTTATAATATGATACCCAGTGTGGTGAAAGAGGCACTTGCGTTGTTTATGATTTTTAACAACTGACCATTGTCACCCTGCTCCTCTGATTGTTCACGCGCTGAAGAGTGATGGCGCCTTTATATCCTGTCTTCAAAAGAATAACAAAGCAGGGGAAAGTAATACTGTGTAGGACACTTGCACTCCGCTGAATCCATTAACATCCGCTTCATCTTCAGCCCCGCTTGTTCTTCCGTAAGAACCCGGGCACGCAGTGAGTGGTTAGTGTTACCATATATGTGTTCGAACCATTACCTTATGATTTAAACGCACAGTATGCGATTTCTTCCACTAGGTGTCTCTCAATAAAAAAACCCCATTAACAGACGACGTCAGGAAGCAGTAGTAGCAGTAGTTGTGATCCATTAGTGACAAATACACACAGTAAAAGGAAAAACTAAACAATTAAAGGCGAACTGTATACCGAGTAGTATACTGAATATTTACATCCTCACACTAATGTTTCATAGGGGAAGTTAAAGCAGGGGGCGGATGCAGCAAATCACATCATTACACGTGGAATGAAACGAACTGGTCATCAATTATAGAAAAGAAATAGGGGCGTGTTTGAAACTTTTACTCAACATTTGTCATTCATTCAAGGACTTCCTCCTTCATTCCTATCCCTATTCATTACAGAGATTTAATTTCACTGATAAAAAAGTACATGTTTTCCATTTTTCTGTTTAAATCAGAAGATATTCACTCTAATGTATATAAAAAAAACAAGAAATACACTGTACCAATATGCATATTCGAACAGTTAACAGCTGATCAGCTGCTGCTCAGCTTATCAGTGGACTGACCTGATTGTTCCCGCTCTAGTGTCGGTCAGCTGGCCACATAAAAGCACCCTCTGAAGAGCTCCAGAATAAAAACATTCCCATCGACAAATGTTTAGTCTGACGCTGCACTGACCCAAACTGACGTCCCCTCACATCGCTTGAACCCAGGAGCAGCCAAGCTCATCTGTGTGTCAACAAAGAGGTTTAAAGTGTCGGTAAAATAAAATACATAGGTATAATATCATTTCAGTAGACCCATGCGATGGCTCCAAGAGTGCCTTATTTGCAGAATATATAAACATTTTCATTTTTTTTCTCGACTGAACTACACGTTTTGATGCCTTTGTGCCATTTGTGGTTTTCTAAATGAGGACAAACAGTGTTTTCGTCATTTAAAAATAATCTGTAATGCATGTGATAGAGACAGAAAAGAAAAGAAGATACAAAAAAAAAAGAGTAA
Organism: Solea senegalensis; assembly: GCF_019176455.1. Taxonomy (NCBI): domain Eukaryota; kingdom Metazoa; phylum Chordata; class Actinopteri; order Pleuronectiformes; family Soleidae; genus Solea; species Solea senegalensis. The sequence goes on from NC_058032.1 coordinate 4,910,774, forward strand.
CTCTCTCTTAAATCTGTGTATGCTGGGCGTCGACACGATAAACCTGACCTGGTTACGACTGTGATCCAACACTGATGGCTGATGCTCTGCTTCAGCCAGAGAGAGAGCAGCTGAGTACATAAAACCCCCAAATGATCCCCAAAACAATCACATTCCCATTGGCAAGTGTTTAGTCTCATCTTGCACCGGCCCAAACTTATCTGCTCCCTCACGTCGCTTGACCAAGAAGTAGAGAAAGAAGTCAGCGAGGAGGAACCGTAACATACTGTAGTTCCTGTGGGCCAAGAATAAATGCACCTGATCATGAAATATTATGATTACTGTAAAAGGGATCATTTGAGGTTTCTGAATTTCTGAGCCCGTTTACTAGAAATCACATAAACTTTATATTATTGCTGAATATTTTCCCTAGAAATTTCCCAGTTTTACTTTCCAGTGGGTCATTGGCTTCCATTAATCACTGTCTATTCAAACTTCATTCAGTTGTGAATGGAGGCCATTTTGTAAAGAAGGCAAGATTCATTAGTTTATCACATTTTTTTGCACGGATAAAACCCAATCTGGGTTATCACTGGATCATTCGATGTTTTGTTTATGCCAGACTGAAAGCTTAAGAATGTCACGGCCCATTTCGACATTTGGAAACAAATAACGCCTCTAATTATCCACATGTATTGTTTTTTTCATAAAGAGACAAAAAAATAAAAGATTTCCAAAAGCAACTTTTTAAAATTAAGGGTAAATATTTTCATTTCAAACTAAAACTATCATATACTGTGTAGCCATGGTATTTGAAATGGAACTCGCTAACAATACGATTAACACCATCCTGTGTTGTTTATTTTTCATGCCCTAAATCAACCGGTGACATTGTTACAGTAGTTTATACGACTACTTTTAGTTTCATTCTTCATCCAAAGTTGTGTCTGTAAAAGTTTAGAATTAGACACCAACACAATTTATTACGTTTAATTTTTACGTCTGTTTTCTTCTTCTTCTGCAAAACAATAACAACTCAAGAGTGACTCCTTATGAACAAACTATAACATTACATGAACATTACAGTGTCCCATGGTATAAAAACTAAAGTTTGCTAAAAAAAACATCCAACGGCCGGAATGTGCGTCTTAGCATTGTGCAGGAAACAATGTCAGACTTTGCAATGGTGCCAAAAATGAAGAAGGAGTTAGTATGTTTAGTACACAATAAAAACACACATCCACTCCAAGGTCATTTGACCCAAGAGTGAATGCTGATTAAACACATTTGAGTCAAAAAAAACATTGAAACATGTGATTAATTATTATTTTATGACCAGTTTGAAGCCACTTTTTTTGAATATGCAACCCCTTTAAATCCAACTCCATAATAAAATTGACTGCGAGTCTGATTCTGTAACGTGAAAACCTGAAATGGTCAGATTTTAAGTCCTGACATGGACTTGATTTAGAAATTTCGCAACGTCCAGCCCGGCAGCACAGAGCAGCCAAAAAACTCCGGTGCAACACGATGCGTGTTTACATCAACTCACATTGTTTATACGGCCTGCCACTCTGACAGGAGCCCTGTGGTGGGTCATGAGTGTGTGTGAGTGTGCATTAATGTACTGCGTGCGTGTTTACACAGTATCCACACTGTAGAGTATACACGGTACATACAGTACACTGCACTGCATGAATCCACTCATGTCAAGCTTGTGCTTCAATAATATCTGCATGTTGTGCCCGTTTTCATGTGTGTGACAACACGTGATTTGTCCTTTGTCGTGTGTTTTAATGTCAAATGTCAAAATATGTATTTTTCTGATTTTTTTTTTGGGGGGGGTAATTTTTCATTCTAAATGGATCAATATTGCTGTCTTTACAAAAAAAAAATGCAAATTAGGCCAGAGGGATTGAGAGATGGTGTTTTTAGATGACGTTTTTATCTATGCTACAAATGTGCCCGACTGTACAAATCCATCCTCTATACATATTTTTATACATACAGTATTTCTTCCTGGGTCAGTCAAACTTATAACTTCTCCCCACACCTGCGCATTAAACATGCAGATGTACATGTACAAGACATCTGCCAAATTAAAGATTCTTCCCATTATATTCTTTATGTTATTCTCTTTCTCATTTTATTATATCTATTTTTCCACCAAAGAAACAAAGCTGGGCTTCATTGTAGTTTCACTGTTTCCTTTTTTAACCTTATTATTAAATGTGGCTCTGTTCAAACCTGGAATAAATATTCATTCTCAGTGATTCGACAACTTTAAGTTTTTAATACCAAGCATTAAAATGTGTCCTGGATGTCTTCCCTGCCCTTTATCCAAATACCATGACATCATGTCTGTCCACAAGAACAATATGATGTTTTAACAAGTGCAATCGTAAGAAACTGTGTGACGATTTTTGTCGGTGGCTACAAATGAATGTACCTATGAGAAACTACAGCTGATCAGGTGATTTCAGCTGAGGAGTCGGCCTCTAATAGTTCCTCAGGACGGAATGTGTTCTTGCAGCGCAGGAATGTGGCCACATGTGTCCTCGTACCACCTCCTGATGCAGTTTCTGTGACTCGATCTGAGGACGCAGGCTGGACACATTGGGAGTGTTCAGACCTGAACTGAAGTGATCTCTGCATGAACGGATCAGTCAGGACTGGATGTCAACAGCAGGTCTGAAATGTCTGTATTTCAGCAATAAGTGTCTCCTATGCAGACAATCATTTCAGACCTTACTGTATGAAGTCTCTATTAAAAGAAAACAAAATCTTTTATCCAGAATGTATGCTTTGGTTCTCTTCATGGTGATTAGTCAGAGGTTAAATCTTGTACACTTTCATAAATGAATCCCCTGGTCCTCTGCCAGCCTTCGGTGTCTCCATCTCTCGTCCCTGCAGTGTCTCTCTGTAATTTGGAGGACGTGTGCTGATGTGAAAAGGCAGTTGTTGTTTCTTGCTGGCCAGCCTGACGTCCCCCTGCCTCTCCCATACAACCCCGAGCTTTTCCAGGAGGCTGTTTATGTGTTGAGTGCAGCACTCCGTGCAGCTTAAGGCCTAATGGAGTGTGAGAGAGGGGCCTGGGCTTCTTCAGCTTGTGTTCAGCTGTACAAACATGCTGCCACACTGCAACTCTCACTCTCTCTTTCTCTGCCTGAATCACCGTTTCACCTCCACTTCTGTCCGTATGTCTGCTGCTCCATTCACAATCTGTCACTATATCACTCTATCTATCTATCTATCTATCTATCTATCTATCTATCTATCTATCTATCCTTACTAAAATATCAATGTCCTCGTGTCCACTCAGCTATTGTTATAGCAGTTTTGAGTTGGTGAAAGAAAATATGTAGATATTGTAAAAGCACAAAAAAACAATGTTAACGAATGAGAGTAAAATTAGTCTCTGCATTAACAGGAAGTAGTTCCTCTGCTTGGTTAACTCCTGACCCGATTAACCCATAGCTGGTAATGAGCCACTGTAAATTAGGAGTTCCTGTGTCCATGTGTACATTCATACTGCCATCTTCTGCTATGGAGTACAGGATACTCCATCCCGCTCTGCAGCAGTAACGGCCCGTGTCGTGATTAATTGTTACATCATTATCCGCCATCCGTCGCTAAAACCCCCACAGACGCACACTGCATTCCCAGAAGTCCGTGCTCTGGAGCGAGTGCGGCTCGGCAGAGCCGAAGTCTCCAAGGTTGTGGCTCACCGTTCTCCAAAGTACAAGCACCTGAAAAAATAAGCGAGTCTCCACCGGCTTGTCCAAGTGGAGGCACCGCAGAGTTAAATTTAGATGTAATATCCCTCCCTTTCAGCTGAATCCAAACAAATTAAAGATGTCTTTCTTACAGGATTGTTACCACAGAGAGTGATCATAAAGCCTGGAAGGAAATGTGCAGAGTGCGACATGACACTCACATTTGAATCAAATTTTTTTTTAATGGAGCTTTTATGAGAGATTAATTATGGTATTAATTAGTTTGGGCACATGGAGGGCTGCCGCTGTGACTGGCAGCCTGAAAGCTGCTGGGCAAGCGGAGCAGTTTCTTTCAAGCACTTAGTGGGTAACAGAGGGAGCCGAGCTCAGATGTGGCCAAAGTGGAGTGCTGGTGAGTTCAGGAAAAATCCCACAGCGGCTCAGTAAATGAACAAAAAAACAGAAGCACATGGGCTGATTTCTTATTAATCTGACCTTCTCTAAATTCAGAGACATTTCAACAAACACTGTGGTCGTCCAAAACCCCGCGTCTGTGTTTTCATGTCAGGTATACGAATCAAAAGAGGCTGCTTCATCCTAAACTTTCAATCTGCTGTAATTTTTTCCCACAAGTTTAAAGAAACATTTGACATTTTGGGAAATACACTTATGCTAATTTCTTGCCACGCGTTGGAAGAAATAACCAATACGGACACTAATTTATGTATTGCAGTTGTGAAGCTGCACAGGCGGCAGCACGTTAGCTTAGCATAAAGACCTGAAATGGCTTTGAAACACACATCGGTCACGCTTGTTGAATTGATTCATGTTTCAGTGGATGTAGTAATTAAATAGTGTGCTGGATGTTAGACACAAACACGTGCGTCATTCAGCTGGAAATCACGTCTAACGACTCCTGACAACTTCAACATCTGTTAACTTCATTTGCCGAAGTTTGTCCACTTACGAATTCTCAAGTTATATGAACTAGTTTACAGAAAAAAAAAACCTAATTTGATTTATTTAAAGTGGTGCTTAGTTAGAAGTCCATAGGTGACGCACAAGTTAAGTAAACTGGAAAAAAAACAACTCTGCTCCTACTTGCTTTTATTCAGTTTTACAGTAAAGTAAACAGTTATTCTGGCTCGGTCCAAAGATCAAAATCCACCCACAAGCACCTCAGAATTCAGCGAAAGTCACGTTACAATCTGCACATGAACCAAAGTGAAAAAAAACAAGTGCAGGCTTTGGGAAATTCCAGCCAAATTATTGTCCAATCATTAACCCTTAGAAAAATTCCAATTTGTCACTTTGTCTCTTGTTTTTTTGCACATAAAATAAACTTATGTCATGCTAATTAGCGAGTTTTAGAGCTTTAGCTTGTCTTTATGCTACGCTAACCTCACTGGCTGCTGTCTTGTCGCTGCATATTTACCAGATAGAGCTTATTTCACTTTGACTCTTGTTTTTGCACAGATTAAAAAATAAGTTATGACCTAAAGGAGGTATTTAAAGGTGGATTTTGTTAACCAAAGCACAGCTCTTCGTTCTCCTAAGATGGCTGGCTGCTGACCTGTAGCTGTATATTCACCAGTGCATATTTCACCAAATGTCAGACTGCTCCTACAAATATAAAACTTGCTGTAGTTTTAGATGAAACGGAGAGTTAAATCAAATTAGGATTTTCAACACTTTAACCAAACATTTAATCACAATTAAGCCAAACGACATTGATGTAAATGTGGTCACAGACTGCTCTAAACCACCTGTTGTCTGAGTTTGGTTTTTTAGGTCAATTCTCTCTCCATATATTTCATGTCCCTCCACCCACAGTAAGAAAAAAAAAAAAAAAGGACCCGAAGTGCTTCTGCAATAATTGCAGGGCCAGCTCGGTGACCAGAGCGCACAGATTCCTCCCGCTGACAGATTCACTGCTTCATAATGATGCATTACAAAGGAAAACACGCTTGAAGTTCCATTAATCCTGTGCGTGTGCGTGCGTCATTTAGAGTAACTCCAACCAGAGGCGTCTTTCACTCCCAATATAGCTCATAATGGAGCATTTTCATGGTACTTGTTACATATTTTCCATTTTACAGTACATGTCCCCTTTTCGTTTCGCAGACTTTATTGCGTCTTCATTGACATCTTTTGCTCGGGGGCCACGAATGAAACAGCGGGAGGCGGGAGTAATGGTTTGTAAAAAATGAAACCTGATTCAGCATCTCAGTACTTTAACAGTTTATTTTTTATTAACTCATACAACCTACAACTGCTTTACTCATATGAGGCGACACAGGCATATCACATTGCAGCAGAATAGTTTGTAAATGCATTTATGAATGAAGCGAACACTTAGGATATTTTATTTTCGGTTTATACGGGTTTAAAATAAATAAAGAAATACCTGGAGCAAATTGCATGCAGTTTAGCTACAGATTAACCTAAATCTGATTTGCACTGCACACATGTTCAAACAATTAACAATCCGACAAGAAACACTAAAAGTGTCCTTTTCACCATAATTGAAATTGGACTCTTTATGTTAAAAAAAGTGAAAGTGTAAAACACTTAACACATATGGCTTGTTAATGCCAGCTTGCTGCACAGGATGTAAGGGTCATCAGTGTTTCCAAGACAACAGGACCTCTGCCATTCCAGCTGCTGTTTAAGGTGGTCATCATCAGATCAGGGAACACACACTGAGACGCTGACTAACTTTTTACACAAGGATTCACCCGACAGTGCGAATAACCTGGATAAATAATATAAATACTACATTGGCCAAAAATGTCTGCGTGTTATGGACAATGAAACGGCAAAAATCAAAGTGTATAACAACTATTTTGGCACAATACACAAAATAAATGATCCTATTCAGTATATAACTAACTGAAATGTACTACATATAAGTTAGACCCTTGATTTTAAAGCAAAAAATGCAAAAAATCACTCTTTCTGCAGAAGAAAAATTATTAGACAGTCAATATACCATTTCGATTATTGTAAGCTGCAAAGAAATGCATTTAAATAATATAATAATGTGAAGTGAAAAAGTATAATATTTTACCACAAAATTGTAGAAGAAAGTAGAATGTGATGGAGATACTGCTAAAATAAAACTTAACTGAATAACTGATTTTAGACTGTCGTCCAAGTCACAACAAAGCATTGAAAGATAAATAATTCAAATAATCTTATTAGTTTTAATTACTTTTTCATTACCTCGTCCGCCTTTTTCATCCCCTTGCACAAAAATAAGTCACATAAGTTTGATTTTCACACTGATCTCTGCTCGAGCGGAGCTGCTGTGCTGCATCTTTTCCCTCCACAGTGTAGAGTGTAATAGCCTCCAGAAGAGGGCACTCCATCTCTGTTTATGCTCCTGCAGCTTTAACAGAGCTCTCCTTCACCGCCCCACAAGAGCCCCTCAGTGTGACAAGTTTACATAGACCATCTGCAGACCTCCCTCCCGCCATAAAAACACTAATCACAAGGTCATAAAATGCGACTCCATAATGACACCCAGAATGCAGCGAGGGTATACATCTTAAAATGTTGGACTCAGTGCAGCATAGTGTGGATGCCAGCAAGTGACTGTCGTTACAAATGAATGTGTTTATTGATTTAGTTAGTAATACGAATTTATAAGTCGGTTTTAAAGCTGCTTCGGGCAACTTTGCAAGGTGGCAGTGAAATGTTTAAAAATGTCAGACATGGGGGGTGGAGAGGGTTCTCAACTTCTCAACAAACTATAGATTTAGTGACTTGGCCCGCGCCTCAAAAGCTACATTCTAAGCTTGAAAACCCCTTTTTGTGAAGTGCAAATCTGGTGCTATAGTTAATAACTTATTTTATTCATGTCAGCATTACAGCTGCAAGTTGTTTTAACCTGTTTTTGTTCAAGCCAAAGTCCAAACATCCTAAAAATAATCCAATCGTGTTACTAAAATGCATTTTTAAATTAATTAATTCACTAACTTATATCAAAGTAGTAGTAGTAGCAGTTTAGAGTTATGCTTCCCAACCCAATGTTAACATAGGATTATTGGCTTAATACTTTGTTATTTCTTCGTTTGGGCTTAAAGGATTTTACATTTACGTAATTACTAAACAGAATTATGAACCCACGTCTCCTCTTAAGGTCTTAAAATTGTATTTTCATCAACTTAACAAGTCAGAGTAATCGCCATTGGCTTTAGAGGTGAAAGGTAGAGTAGTGGCTTTACCTGTGTTTGTGTTATGTGCATTGTTAGCATTGTCAGCTATGCTAATGATTGAAAAGTTAACAGTAGGCTGTGTGTAACCTTAGATATTAATGACAACACTGTGTAAACCTCTCTGCTACGGACAAGATGACTCAGGAGCTGCAGGAAAAAGAGAAAACTTATAAAGGACTCCAAAATACCTCCCATGCAATGACTCCCATAAGTTATATAGACCATAACAGGGTGCATATTAGTCAGCTTATTTAATTTCTGAGAAATAAATGACCCATAACTACCAAACTGCTACGAAACACAAGTGAGAAATCCATAAAACTCTGTGATGTCAGTTGCTCACCGGCGTATCTGACGTTTGCGAACAGTAGCTACTTTGAGCTAATGGTCGTACCAGACCAATTAACACTGAAGCAGCAAAACTCCTGAGTGTGCTGACCCGAGTTAAATCGCTAATGAGTTCAGTTTTTGGTTTGTAGGAGGGCGAACGTGCCGGCTCCGATTTCATTAGTTACAGCGTTTCATTGCAACAGAATGTTGGATTTGTAAAACAAGGCTCTACTGGAGTGAGAGAAAACACTTCTTCATTTGCAGACATGTGACCTCAACATCTGCGTCTGCGTCTCCCCCCCCCCAATCTTCCAAAGGTGAAAGCCACGGGAGAGCAGTTGACAGACAGTCACCGCGGAGCCAGAATTTATTTCAAAAACAAGCTGACACATTATGGGAAATCAAACATGGTGTGATATTATCGCAGTGAAATCACTGTATACCACCCACTTGGTTCCCATGAAGCCGGATACAGTCAGAGAGTGGAGAGAAAGACGAGGGAGGCGAGGCTTCGTCAGAGATTGTTTGGAAGCAGAGGGCGCTTGGCTCATCGGTATACGCCGGCGATCTCGACGGGCCCTGGTGAACGGGGCACTTGTCATCTGGAGTGTGAGGCAGCTGGGGTTATCCTTAGAGACACAGTGAGGTGAAGTGGGTGACCATGTTTGAGGTCCAGCCCAGCTGTTATTGCCCCTAATATTCAACAGATGTCTGGGAGCTCAGCCCGCTAAGTCCTCGCACATGCCGGAGCAGGGAAATCAAAGACCCTGCAGCCGGCTGAGCACCGTGACACACACATACACACACACACACACACACAGAGCTGTTACAGGGTCCACACACTCTAACAGCTCTGTGTGCATTAAATCACTGTCATTAACCATTTAGTGAAATGATAGAGGCAATTTAGATCAGGCCTGATTTTTGCAGATAGGATCAGTATGGAGTGTGCACCCACTTTCAAGACACAGTTTATTTGTTGGGAAATGTATTCACTTTTTGGCAACACTTTTTTATTAAGGATCACATATTCACCATTAACTAGGGGCTTACTAACGTACATAAGTAGCATACTAGTCCTTTTTTAGTAATTATTAAGCACATATTAACACCTAACCTTATTCTACGTCTATTACGACATGAATTAAGATTTTTCATGATTAAGGTGTTAATCTGTGCTTACTAATAAAGGGCTAGTATGTTACTTATATCCATGTCAGTAAGCACCTAGTTAATGGTGAATATGTGTTCCTTATTATTACAAAGTGTTACCCACTATTTAAATGCATCTATTTAATTGTCAGTAAGTTTCTTAAAATAAACAGAACTAGTTTCTTCTTCTGTTGGTTGCAGCTGAAGTGTCCACCTCCTCGCACTCCAGAGCCAAGACGTCTTATCGAATCACCCCCAAAAACATTCACCCGAGATGTGTTTGTGATGGCAGTGTCCCTTGTGAAAATATTGGTCGCACCTCTCTTGTTTATAGTCCCTAAAAATACTGCCCCCACGCCCCCGATCGCAGCGAGAGAAACCCATACTCTTTCAAACGTGCGAGCGAAAATGGAGTTAAATAAAAAGCGCCACTGTGTTCAAACACATAATCCATGCAGAGGCTCTCGTTTGAGGGTGAAAATAAGAAAGTGGAGAGCTGCTTTGCTCCAAGTGGTCACGAGGGGGTTGAGCGTTTTTCGAGCTCCGGGCTCACGCAGCTCGCTTACTTTGGAGAGCGCTGCAGGGAAAGCAACATCAGATATAATGAAACATTCAGTGGCCGGCCCTCTTTTCCAGCCTCCTCGCTCGTTCACTTCCATGGAGGACATTCTGAGTGAAAACCTTTCTCCAAGTTGTTCTAATCCTGCCAGTTTGACAAGGAAAGATAGGAGGAGGCAATAGTTGCTGAAAAGTGTCTTTTTTTTATTATTTTTCTGACTTTAGAAGGTGGAAAGATTCTGTAAGTTAGGCCTTTGTTTTGTTGTTGACACACGGTGACACTGAGCATGGACTGTACGTGACAAAAACGGCCCTCACGTGCTGCAGTGCTATTTCTTGAGGTGTTGAGACTAAGTGCTTTCTAATTTTCCCAGTAGGGAAACAACTGAGCTTAAGTAACTAGAATAACACTGTGTGATGTATGTTAAGTACAGACCATAACTTTTTGACAACACACACTTGGATAATGGATGTAAAAGCTGATTAAAACTGCAGTAGAATCACTATATCATTTTTCTGTTTCGTGACCTCTGTGTTGGGTAGCACTTGCCTCACATATTTGAGCCTGGAAAGGGGAAGTATAGAGTTTCATGATGCTGAATTACTGCAGGAGGAGAAGTTCACATTAATGTTTCCCCCCTCTTTTTTTTTTTTCCTCTTCTCAATTAATGCTGTTTCTCTGATTTCCGTTGTGGTACTGCGTGTGTCCCACACTCGGCCACAGAGACACTCCCGAGTATATAAATCCACTCTCTCACTCTGAGACACGTTTGATTCATACTCAGATCTGCAGTCTCCAAAAAAAAAAGAAAGATAGACTCTACAAATCAAGAGCGCAGCTCATAACGAGCACTTCTTGCCATGTGAAGAATATATTCATGATTTTGAGACCTTTTATGAGGAAGGTGATGGCAGATTGACACCAGATGTGTCATAAATTATCAACAGAGAGATGCCAAACTAAACAGTCCAGCATAAATACACGGTGGCTCCAAACTCGCTCCCTTCAAATTCAAATACTGTTCATGTGTGTGAGTCCATTTCAAACCACTGTGATGCCTTTGAAGATTTTATCAAGTGTACATTTGGACAAACACAAACAATATGCTAATTCATCGTCTCAACTAAATAAATAATATAAATAAATAAATAAAATAGTTTATTTTTTACAGCCGGTACAAAGTCAGAGTTTATCTCATTATCACATACTGTAAAATTTTATTGAATGACAAAATCAAGGCAAAAAATAAAAAATAAAAATATATATATATACATATATGTATATATATATTTATACATATATACCCTTCTGGTAAATTAGTAAACTAAATATCTTTATGAATATAAGGACGGCAACTTCTTGCTTTTTATTTTTTTTACCTTTTCTACAATATTGTGAATAACTGAATGATGCAGACTTATGTTTAGTTCTGCTAAATACTTTACTGTTATTTAAATTACGTAAAGGTGAAGTTACAACCAAAATCTTTTTTTTTTAAGACGTAAAAATCAATTCAACTTTTGAAGTAAGCGTTGTTAATTGTGTCACTGCATTCTCACTGGACCTGCTCACTGAGCCCACGACTCCTGAAACACAGTTTTTTTTATGTGCAGAGGCTCCGATGACGTCTCTCTGCAGGAACGTGTCCCCCGAGCTAGAGTGCCAGGCACTGGGCAGTGTAAGTGAGTGTGAACGTAAATAAACGCCATTATGCCAGCCATCTCCTCGGCTCCTGTCACACACTTGAGGTAAACACAGAGCTTCCTGCAAAAATACCTCTGGTGCAATGAGATCAGCTCACAACAGAACTTAAATCTCACCAGCCTTCTGCGGCACACAGTTAACAAAGCTGCCCACAGCGACGCGGTGATGGAGAGGGAGGGACCTACGGTGGGAAAGGGTCGATTAATAAAGCATTTTTAATATTTGTCTAAACATCAACAGAGCCGCGCTCAGAGTGGATGTAACGTGTGTAAGCACCAGGGTGAAGTGGCTGACGCAAACTAATGAAATGTGACAAACTGTTTCCTACACAAACGCAGAGGTGTTCCCACCAGCACACGCGTGTTATTTACGTGACCATTAGGTCATTCGACACATCAGAGGAACTCCTCTGTGGAGCTGAGTGGAGTTTCTTTAAGGGGAAATAACAACAAGTGTTTACAAGCAAAGGAACAAAATTATGAATGTCTGGACCAACTAAAGTCTTAATGTAAGGAATAACGTGTCTTTCCTTACGTTATTCCTGCAGCTAAGTAAAATGCTCAAGGACAATGGACATGATTTGTTTATATTTGATGATACATTAATACGGCTACATTGAGGCCAAACACAGGATTAAGTTTAGATTAATGCAAGATTTTTTTCCGTATTGGAAAAGGCAACAACAAATTTAAGAATGTGGTACTTTTAACCAAATAGCTCCGGCATAATTCTTCGGCATTTGGTAACGTCAACACTGTACCCTAGCAACTTTCAAAGAAAATAATGATTTTCCCCCACACTCAGAAGCTGCTAAGTCTCACAGTTCACTTTGTGGCAAATGTTGGGTCAATCTGCACGAGGAGAAAATCTGTGAAACGTCTCCCTGAAAATGTCTCAAACTATTACATTTTATATCACGCTCACATGATATGAGTCTCACCAAACCAATTCAGACAGAGAGGAGAAAGAGAAAGAGAGACTGACTTAGGAAAACACACCAAGCTGACATACCAACAGAAAAATGGGCCTTTGGACTCGTCACATACTGGATCATGCATGTATTTAAACCTCCATCCATCCATCCATCCATCCAAACGTATCCTTTAAGGGTCGTCGTAGGGCGAGCTGAAGCCGATCCCAGCTGACGTTGGGTGAGAGGAAGCGTGAACTCTTGACAGGTCACCACTTCATCTCAGAGAACATACACATTTACAACTATGGTCAACACCTGTCCAGAATCTTTGCAAACGGGGGAGGAACATGCAACTGTATCACCCCATCCTGTTCATATTTAAAGTTATAATATGTAACATTAAAATATCTATAATATCTTTCAACTTTTTCCAGTATAAATCTGTATATTCAGGGCAATGGACCGTTTCATTTTGAATGAATCCATCCATCCGTTTTATCCTCCACATGAGGGTCAAGCGGGGAGCGGTGCCAATCTCAGCTGGCATAGGGCAAAAAGGCGGGGTCACACTCTGGACAGATCGCCAGTCCATAGTTTTTGAATTTTCTAGGTATCACAAATGGTTGGAGTTATGACAGGATGGTAACAGAAGGGTTAATGAACATGTACAATACACACGCTTGACTCTCCCCCAACTAACCTGTGTATGATTAGCTGTATAACTTAACATCATTGTTCTACCATATACTGACAGCAATTAACTCCCTATGAAATATCACAATGAGGAGGGAAATATTAGGTTCTGCTAGTTAGCCAGTGTGTTGTGTTTATTTGTCACAAATTGCTGCACATTTTGCTGCAAAAAGCTTGAACTCCCATGATTCCACACATGATTCTGTTACTGTTCTCACTTAGACACCCCTCATATTACATTCAAGGGGCCCGCAGCTCCAATTTGTGCCCCCAGGCCCTAGAGCAGGTTTTTCTGGCCCTGCTTGTTATGTCAGCGGCTAAACAAATGTGTAATTTCTAGGTGATGCAGTCGACCTAGTTACCGATTAATACTGTAACATCCAGGTTCTTTCACTTTGATATTTGAGGAGGTTTTGAGAATGGAGTACATGCTATGAGTGGGTCTGTTGACCGTCCACAGAGAGCACAGGAGGGGGATCCTTGAGGTAAATGGTTATTCTATGAGGACAGCGGCTCTGACAGGACCACCTAGGACCTTTTGTTTATTGTTTGAGAACGTGTTTTGGCGAACAGAAGCCCCGACACTGCTCTCAAAGATGTTGTATGTAACCGACTCGGGCAGATATCCAATGATGGAGGCGAGAGGACAGCGGAAAAGACACTGGATGATGTTTAAGAGTGTGTGTGAGAGAGAGAAGAGCAGTTACTTTTAGTGGAGTTTAGAGGTAGTTTGGGGCTGTTTCAGGCCAAGAGGGCACATGGGAGCCATGGCCTGAGGATGGATCCCAGCTGACCCCATCCTAGGTGTCAATGTTATGACATGTGTACCGCTCCACTGTTTTCTCTCACAACAAGAGCACTTCATCTTCCAGGGTGGCCGAGCTTCATAAAAAGAAAAAAAAAAGAAGCTTGATTTACATGCTCTTGATCAGACATGTCCACCTTCTCCTCTTCCTGTTGCACTTATGCTTCTCTTCCTGTGGGCCCAACCTGGACTGCCAGGGGTGATAAATAACCACAGATTAGAGCAGGGAGAAGTTGAATGAGCACCCGTACAAGAGGAACACCTTTTTTTCCATTTGCACATTCGACATCATAAAAATTGTAGGAGATAGTCGGCCCTTTCAGAGAACAATTGGAATATTTTGTCAGTTCTGCTTTATTATATCTACCGTGACTGTTCCTCTGATGTAAATCACCAAAAGTACATTGTTACTGAAATGATGATTTGCGCTAAAAAAAAAAAAACTGCTTGATGTGGATTCACAGCAACATGCCCGGAACAAATACAACATGAAGGGGATTTTGGATGTCCACTCTGTCTATATGCAGGAACTCTGCATATGGAAAGCATGATGGTGGTTAATAAATATCATACGCCATCTTTAGACTGAAGATGACTGCGGTTGTCGGCGAGGTTTTAGGACATGATATTTATTGTCATGTGTAATGAGTCATCGGGACTCATTCAGAATTATACCGCTCTCTGCCGTGTCTGAATGATTTAAAACATGTTCCGTGTTAACCGCGGTTGTCTGGATGAGTCGTTACAGTTTAGATTCTAAACAACAAATCCTCAGTATCTTCCCGAAAAAGTCGTACCACCTCTATTAGCTAAGTAATACCTTCATTAATAATCGGAAAAGGATTCCCCTTCATGATTAAAATAAACCGGAGTATTTCTGTAGTCATACGCCCCAAACGTCTGTGACGGCCGTGTCTCGTAGGACTTTATTTGGCAGTGTAATAACGTCACGCTCCTTCTGTCTTCACTGCTGAGAGAAGACGGTCGCTGGTCGCACAATTACAAGCAATCAGTAGAAATGGAACATTCAAAGGGAACAGAACAGCGAGCAACAACTGAGCGGCCCCTGTGGTGACATTGTTTTGTCAAATAGTTTATACTCCTAATCCTTAAAGTGATTACTGAGTGTCTGTAGTACTATTAGAATTATAATATACATTGATCTACTAGATCAAATCTAAGATTAAGATTCAGAGCAGCTTGTAGATTCATTCATGGCAAAGAATCAGCAAAGAGGTCCGTGCTATCCAGATTAAAATATAATCTATGCTCACTAAAGTTTCTCAGACAGAAGGTGCAATGTTTAATCATCTTCAGAAATGTGTTGTTTTCCACAAAATCAAGTTCTGTTATCGCCTTGTGGAAACCTGTGTGTGTCTACCTGAAGTTTTGTGTTTTGTGTTTTCTATGCAGTAGAATCCACTTCTAAAACTTTTCTCGTGCGCTTCGTGGCGTTTCCAGGCGTGCTCCAAGTGTTAGCAGCCGGCTCACTTAACTAACGCCACACCTCCATCAATCGCGACATAAAGCGAAATCGCTGCCTTTGAGCAACGTGTGAATGTTGCTCGATGTCAAGAGCAAATCACTGCTCAATGGACATTCAAATTTAAGATTTAGCTGTATTAATTGACATTTGAACACTTGCTGGCAGCAAAAATAAGATAGACAGCAAACGTGTCATCATTTCTGATCATTTATCTCTCCTTGTAGCTCTGAATTTGGTCTCCACCAACTCCACAACTACCTGCATGGATAGAAACCACCAGAAGTTGTGTGAACTGACCGTTTGAACCCGTCCTTGGGAAGCATTAGAGGGCGTTTAAAACCATTATTTTTTCTGTAACAGGTACCAAACTACTGACAAGGTCTGTGACATTTTACATTGTACATGTACAGGAACTGACAAGTGGTCAAACTGACCGCACACAAACAAGTGTCTCACATTTTCCTCCCGCCGAACTCAACCACCAATCATTGTCTCCGACACTGAGGGCATTCAAAGACGACCACTGTCAGCACAAACACGAGGCTGTGCTTTTAATCAGCTCGTGGTTCACAGGGCCTCTGGCGCCAGCCGGAGAAACACCCTCTCATCTTGTGGCACAAATAGGGAAGCCCTTATGCCCTGTTGCCATTGCTAATATATCTGAAACACGATGATGTTCCCACACAAATATTTCATGTTGTATGCAGCATCCAAGACACACAGTACATGAATGGAAGAGGAAACCTGTGTTCTATCATTCTTAATAGGCAGCTGGCTGGGAGAGAATGAGAAAAAGTCTCTTGACCCACCCCACCATCAAGTCTAGTGAGAGTGGAGTATTTCTTCACCTCTTTTGCTTCCTTTTCTTAACGCGAGAGCTTGAACTTCCCTCAACCAATTGCTAAAGATAATTGAAGTGTTAATTTTAATAGCGATTTCCATTTGGTTAATTAAAGCAAACATTGCCCCAAGTGCCTCTTGAAGCAGTCCCACAACATCCAAGAGTGTCTCTTAAATATGGGTAATGTATTCACTGAAGCATGTTATAAATGAGGTTTGCTTTGCTAAGTGTCCTGGTCTATTTTTGTATGTCAGAGCACATGATTGACTGCCCAGAAAAAGAAAACATCTTAATGCATGCAATGGTCAAGAGGTAAGCTATTTATTCCAATTTGCCAATAAAAAAAGGTCTTTGAATGTGACTTTTATGTTGGTCGGTGAACTTTTTGTGCAAATGTGTAAATGCATAAGTGCATAATTAGAGCTCAAGAGAAGTATAAACATCTTCAGTTATTCATATGATTGCAGGTGCTGCAGCGACATTCATCAAAAATGTGTTGCGACACATGAAACCTTGTTTTAATACACTGCTAAAAAACAAAAAGCCTAAATTTTGATAGCCGATATATTAATTACTATTTATCCTGACTCTCATTTAGTCACTCCTTCAGATGACTAAAAAAAACTAAAATAATCTCAGGACACATCACTTCTTATTAGCATTACATCTCGTATCTCTACATCTACGAGGGAATTCTAATTTGAAATCAAATCTCTCATTAAGTCTGTGGTTGGTTGAAAACCTGGCATGAGATCGAGGTTTATTTATACATCACATGTGTCAGGTCCAGCTCACAGCTGGGTGCATTTCATTCTATCAAAAGCTCCCTTTTTAGTCTGTTTTTTTCCTCTTTTCGAGTTCATTTTCACGTCGACGGTGTGTACACTCAGCAAAGCATGTTCGGAAAAAGAACATTACTGTAAATGACCATCGGATCTTGTTTTCATTCGAGCCTAAAAACAGAAACACTCAATGGGCTTCACATTTGTCTCGTCAAAATATATGATTGGCCAATATTTCAAAACATTAACTTCAAATGTCAATATGTACTGTAACACAAACCAAGACGTGACAACATGCAGCCGCTGGACGACGGCCCACTTTGAGGAAAGTGGCCGAGCAGGTGAGGGAGCTTTTCCAAGTTTTCATTTTTAAGTTTAACATCAAATTCTTGCAGAGCTGAGTCGCCCTGAACACATGCTCAGACTTAGACACATGTTCAACAACTCATTTGGAGAACAAAGCATTCTAAGCACCATTGTGTAACTTCTGTCACCAAACGCTGCTCGTGAGTAGAACATTTTTCAATAGTTTCTCAGTTATTATGATGTGGTGGCTGGTGGAAGTCAAAACAGACTGAACTGAGCTTCTGCAGTGAGCGACAGAAACACTGCAGTGATGAAGATACGTCTTCTCCTGCTGCAGCTTCATGACACGCACACCGAGGCGGTCTGTATGGGTGAGGACTATTGCTGCATTTCCAAAGACTGGACCGTGAGGACCGCGCGCGCGTGTGTGTGTGTGTGTGTTGTCGACACTCAGTTTCCAACTTGCAATTTCAAAATAAAAAACAAACGGAACTGCGCTCCAACGCTAGCTCGGAAGCCGGCTTTAGCATCGTAGCTAACCTAGCGATACAATCGTACAATGGTGTCTTGTTGGGACAAATGGCCACAAAAGGAGCAGAAATGAAAACTAGCTGCTGGATGTCCTCCATTGTTGTCTTTTCGATGTTGTTGTTCGTTGTCGGCGCACCGGTACAACATCATGCCGCACCATGTCGCTTACACGACCATCTGGCACGGTGCCTACCAAGTGGTAAACGCAAGCCTGGCGAGGGCTTAACCGCACCAAAGTGTGCCAAACTGAACTGCATGATGGAAACGCGGCTTAAGAGTATTAAGAAGAATAAGTTGTGTTGGTGCTTCCTGATGTTTTCGCGCAGTGGCATCAGACTTCCCCCACTCTTTAGGTGAGACCGTGCAGCTTTGTGAATGACTCCAGGACATATTCCAAACCTCCGCAGTCGCCTCACTCTCATTTTTAATAGTGTAGCTTTAATGCTTCCGCCTTCCCTCTTTGTTCAGCGTGGGAATGTCGCTGCAAGCTAACGGGCTAAAATCCGTGTTGCGCGAACTCATTTTTACAATGATTTGAATGTAAGGGACATTTGTTAATATTTAAAAGTTACGCACTACAGCTTTAAACCAACAATACAGTCACATAATTCAAACTCTGACGAGTACTAAAATATGACCTCACGTCTGTTGGCTTATTAGAGTCGAGCAGCGTGGGACCTCATGGTGAAGAATCATAGCTTCCCTCTCTGTTTTGACAGGGAGAGTTATGCCTCACAGGACCAGATTCACCACCATGCCTCATAAGCTTGTGGAGAAGATTTAGGGCGCCACGGGGGCCTCTTGACCTAAGAGGAAGCCGGGAGTATAAAAGGTGACAAATTGGTTTATAACCAAACAACATATACGTATATGCAGACACCCCTCAACATAACTGATTACACAAATAACAGCTGGCAAAAAAAAAAAAGTGCTAGAGTGTCAGGATATCATTGATTTTTGCTACTTTCTTTTAATATTAATGCCAACCTTTGGACCACTGCCACTCCAATTACATGAATGTAAGAGCAGTAGGTCTCCCTCCACCAGCGTATGATGAATGGAGCACTATGTGGGGGGAAAACCAGCACACTCATTTTAGAGATGCACAAACTGACCAAATTTTTTTTTATATAAGGCAATAAATGAGGGGGGGGGCTGTATTCTGATATAGTCTTTTTTTCGCTGCAAGGCAACGAGAAGGGCTTGATTATGTGATGGGTCGCAGCACGTGGAGGAGGCAGTTTCTTGTGGTAAAAGGAGTCGGGGTGACTTGTTCATTGTGGTTGGCAAAGAAGCCACTTCTGGTCCATCCCTAAGCCCCTCACCACACTATTCAATTCATGAGGCTGAGACTCTGAGAGCCCCCCCTTAGGATGAATGAGTATGTGCCTCCCTTCTTGTAATTAGAAGTTTCCCTCCACCAGCCCAGATACTTATTTCTCCATCATCCATCATGGCGGTTGTTTCCCTACTTCTTGAATCTTTTGATTTTGCTGCAGTTTTCCTCGTCACGCTCAACAAGTGTGCCTTTATAGACGATTTACCTCGGACGCCAACATCTCTTCAGCTCATTTCAGTACAGTGGGTGTATTGAATGTAAATGGCAGAGTGCATTAAGATATCTCCACACGCCGTCACACAGACAAACAGAACAAACTCCAAAATAAAGTCAAATAAGCCATAGATATCCTCCTTTGCCCACCACCCTCTCTGTTTCCTGACCCTCGGGGAGAGTGGATCAGAATGTGGCCTGTCATTCCGTCTCAACATCACCCTGGTGGTCTTTGGCAAAGCTGCTGTCAGGGAATCCCCCAGCGTGTGGCTGACCTTCCTACCCAGGCATCTCCACTCATCTGCTGGGAGTGAAACGGGCCGCGTTACCTCGACTGGTCCTCCTGGCTAATGAAACTTGAGCAGGTTGCTGACTTTGATATGAGGGCAGGCAGGAAGAAGTGCCTTATGGTAGATTCATTACTGTGAAGAAGCAGCTTTGTCACACTGTTGCTGCTGGAGGATCTGCTGATTCAAATGTTGTTATAGTAAATTTCCTCTTTAAATTGTAGACTACAATGTTTCAGCTAGGCCTGAAACAATTAGTCAAATAGCATATGAATTGTTAATATTGATATTTTCGGGTTTCTTAGCTCCATACATCAAAAAAAGCATTAAAACTGAATCATTTTGGTTTATGGACAAAAAGACATTTGAAGATGTCATCATTTCCACATTTGAGAAACAACAATCAACATTTTTCAAAAAATTTTTTACATTTTATGGCTCAAAAAAGTACTCGATTAGTCAGGAAAACAATCAACAGATTAACCAATTATTAAAATAATCGGTAGCCGCAGCCCAAGTTTCAACTATCATCGTGTGTCACATTTAGGAGGCAGAAATTAAGTGTACTGTACAGTAGCATGTTTGTATAAGTGTGTAATTGCGTCAACATAAAAATCATTTAGTTTTCATAGTCTTATATATGTATATCTTAGTGTTGTGAAGCCATGCCACACAAACAAAGAACAGCAACGTTCTTTTTGGTATGCAAAGGCCACCATAGTTTCCTGACACTTGGTTTGATGTCACTAACTGTTACACACTGGACCTTTAAACCCATTTCATGCCTATATGTCCAATAATTGTTAAATCTATTAAATATTTGAACAAAAAACAACAACAATATTTGTATCTGTGCATCGTTGCGTACGTCTTTGTTTGACTGTGTGGGTTTGAAGATCGCAGAGAACCGAAAAAGTATCGGGAATATTTCTTGTTTGCGTCCATCAAGGTGTTCTTACTTCCTTGTTGAGTGGTTTGGATCGTCCATCTCAATAGTTTGCTTGTTTACAACCAGGCTGATTGACTCACTTGTTGTGCTTTGTTCGCGTTGTTTGATCTGAGTGATTAACGTTGATTACCAAATAAGATTTGAAATTACCCTGTAAACGATCTGCCTTCATTACACAAGAAATGTTGAAACCCTGGCTCGTAGTACTGGATAATAATAAGAAATGCTTTTGGTTTTATGAATCATACTTGACTCCAATGTAACCTTTTCATCATTGAACAAGACTCTGGAGCAGTGTAGGCTGTGCTAATTGTTTCTTTTTCTTTTTATTACCGAATTTTAAATTAAACCATGACTGAGACACTATTTCCTTTGTCCTCCACTGCAAAGGGAATGACACAACTGAGAGCATGGTTTGTGTTAGATTAATGTATAATATGTAATTTACGAGGAAATAAAAGAGTCCAGTTGTTTCAGCGGACACAGCTATCTCTGTGGGTTGAGGTGTTAAGCCAAGTCTTTAGTTGCCTTCGACTTTTTCCACAGAAACCAATTTAATATATAATATAGAATTACACCAAAAAGTAATATGTGGAAGATTTGTCGCATTTCTGCAGTCACAGTTTAAATATGAGTCTGTGTAAAGTAAAAAAAAAAAAGGCTGCATGGACCTCTTGTGAAAAACACTTCCAGGTAAATGTAACACCTTAAACTTTGATCCCATTTAGAGTTAATGTACTTTTTCATTGGGCTAAAAACTCTGTGTGTGTGGTGTGTGTGTGTGTGTGTAGCCACGGGTCTGGTAGGTCACAAAGGCGTCTTTGTGAAGGAAGTTAATGAGTGTTTTGTGAATGTCTCTTGATGCTCTGCAGCGCTGCAACACGTCCTCAGCGCATCAGCGTTAAGTGTGTGTGTATACAGTACGTGGGAGTGATGTTTGTGAGTATTTATATCTTCTTTAACCAATGATTTATAATATTTGTTTACTGTTTAAGTTTTGGTGGTTGGGTGGTGGGGGGTGTATGTGCAGTTTGGGTGGTGGTAGGTTCATTTTTTTTTTTTTATTTTGTATATAAGCTGAGGGTAAAATTCTTTGGAAACAACGCAGATTTAACCAAAGTGTGCACGTTTCCTTTCATGCTGCACATCTCCTCCACTCCTGTGGTCAAGTACCTTGCAGTTATTATAGCTTATTTGTTCAAGTGCTGAGGAAATATTAAATATCAGTTCTCTGCTGAGACTGGGCAATAATTGACAACAGATGTCTGCCAGTTGGGCAAAGTGCGTTCGGAGTGTGTTGAGTGTGAGTGTGTTGGGGTGGCACACTGCACTGAAACTGAGCAGCGTGAAAACAGAGAGATCGTGTCATCGTGAAGCTCATTGAAGGCTCCCACTGCATCTGCAGTCATAAGAAGAGGAAGTTGAGCAATACATGAGCTGGAAAGTCTGGAGCAGAGACGCTCTGAGCAGCAGCCACTGGACGCCCCGGGTGACCAATAGTTGGACGTCCTGCTTAAGATCAGTGTAAAGTCAAAGGCTCTTTTTTTTCCACTTTGGACATTATCTTAACCTTTCCTGCGTCCCTCAGATGGCTAATATGAACCGTCTGCCAGGGTGATGTGGAATTTTAAGGTCACATAAAGAGCCAGTGGTGTCCATATTTGTAACATTATAATGTCTTCAGTGCTCAATCTACAAATATGACCCTAAACAGCAGAACTATAGATGATGCATGTCTTATATTTTGATGGATAATTTTAGATTTCGCCACACGAATCTTCTCTCTTCTTCTGGAAATGTTATCAAACAAATGAGAGCATATTCCTCCACAGTCTGACGCTCTGCTGGGGTCGTTGGCTCGTCTGCACCGGGGTCAGAGGTCAGTGGGGCTCAGAGGAATGAGCAGTGAATGACAGGAAGATCCCCCACACCTTCTCCACACGTTCCACCCAAAACACTGACCTCTCTTGTCCCCCGTGGGTGCTCACCCACCGCAGGCATTAGCCACTTAAAAGAAACCCTACACCAGAAGAAGCACATAGCAGCATGTGCCAAATTACATTAAGAGGTGATACTGGCCTAAACATGTGTCGATCCATCGCTCGCCGTGTTTCACTCATCCCTCGTCTTTTATCTCCTGGAGACTCATATAAAGGACTGTTGCACATGCTAATCCCGACTAACCCAATTATGGGTTCAAAGGCGGATAAATTGGCACCAGACGCCCTGAAGCAAATATGGCATCTTCAGTGAAAGTGCACAGACGAGCTACGACCTTAAATCTGATCATCATCTTCGTCGCTGCTATACTTTGTAAATTTGTGAGAAAAATAACAAAAACAATATCATGTAACTGTAGCTCATCAGCTTTAAATTAGATTAAAGCCGCTCTGATGAATATTTCATATTAGCAATCAATTAAATGGAAGTGTAAGTCGACACGTGTCACACAACATTTGTAGCATCTGCCATCATCGTTTTATTTTGCTCTCATCAGTGTTGATTCCAGCTAAAAAGCCCAATATTTCCCCCATGAGTTGGTTTAAGACCAAATAAAAGCAAAAAAATGAGGGTGAATTTTGGACTTGGATCTACTCCAGCACTGACAACAACTTCAAAAAAGGAAAGAGACTTAAAGGGATTCAGATAATAAACACAATAAAGCTCTTTATGTCTCCATATGAGAAGAGGGCTTCAGAGATGGAGAGTATTCATTGAGTGTGTCTGTCTGTGGTCAACTGATGAGAGGATCTCAGGACAAAGCTTTGATGATTACCTGAGGATAAAGCGTCACAGTGTTTTTAATTATCCCCACTCTCACAAACATTCAGCCCTTAAATTTTAACCACAGAGTTACAGAAAGCCTCCTCCCTCCACTGTCCTCTCTGCTCATCTCCCTCACTCCTCCTCTCTGACATGTGTAGATGCAACACAAAGCATGCTGTGTTGAACTGCTGCCTGTCCTCGGAGAGCCGTGCCTTGCTTTCTTAGCTGGAGAACATAAGTGTTGACCTCAAGACAGAACCCTTTCTCCCCTACTGTGAGTGACAGCCCGGCTTGAATTGTGGACACAGGACCTTGTTGCCCCCAATGGGAAGCAAGGGGCACGCTCCCTCACAACACTGCAGTCTGGGTGGGCTCAGTCGCAGGAGGACATCTTCCTCTGGTGGTACAGTACATGCAAACATCTCCAATGTGAATGAGTATATTCGGTTACAGTGAAAGCACCCACCCGTCAGCCTGCAGCTTTTTATTTGTGTAAAAGAATCTAACCTACTCCAACTCTTAAAAATTAGACGTGCCGATTAAATGTCTTGTTTCTTTGCTCTGCAGATTAAGCCCGGGTTTGTAAAACAAGAACATTAAATAATCAACGGGCCCGATTTTGGCTGTTGTCGGAGTGATCTACACAACCCCATCCATAACATTGTATGAAACTCAAACTGCTTTGCTGAATGTCAGACCTTTTTTTTTAAAGCAAGCTTGCTCTCAGGCCAAAATCATTAGTAAAGTAATCCATCAGCCTAAGCCTGACTCGCTGACCCAAACCACAGTGTCAGCCAGTACAGACGGAGCCATTCACTTTCCAGAGGGCAACTTAGGCCTTATCTGTCACGATCGCAGGGGCAGCGTCTGACAAATGACAGGTGATGAGGAGATAATGCCCATGAAAATGAAGTCTATTGACGTAAAGAGAAGTGCTACGTCTCGGCAAAGCGTCCACATTTTTGCCAAATTCTTCTCCTCCTGCTTTTCTTTGAGCCGCGTAAGGAAACGGTGGTTACATTAAGCCCGAGTTTCCTCGGTCACAACAGAGGAGGCGCTCCTACGCACCGACCACTTATTGCACAATATGCCAGTCATGGTCGGCTGGTGTTTTTGTAGAGAAGTTTAGTGAAATGTCAGTCTTCTCTGTCCACCGCGCCCCCCCTCAGTGTATATGTATGCTCAAAAATTAGCCACTTTGGTAGCTCTTGAACCTCACACGTCCAGCGTGTATGTGATATGTGTGCGGGTGAGTCGGGAAAAAATAAACAGCTTAATAAAATTTGGGAAGTATGAAAACTATTCTTGCTTACAGGTAAGACCATAATGTGCGAGATGAAATGACGAAAACAAGTGGTAGAATCCAGCGTCAACAAGTTGCACATAGTGCAGGTATTGAAAGCCGGAGGAAAAAGTGTGCCCTGCATCTCACCAAGTATGAAGCTGTGTGGTGCGCAAACAAATAAGCCCAAACAAGTCCAAATAAAGCAAAGTACTTTGGCTCCATTTATGTAACTGGGCCTCTTACAGTTGGACTGGCCTCCTCTCTTTGACTTGCTTTGATCCGTGCAGCTCTGTGGTGCAGTCAGATCCCATCAGATGGGGCAGACATAACGTCGATACAGTGCACCTGAGCTTCTGAGGCTACCACAGAGAAGAAGTGGGGAGATGTACTGGTATGCAGGAAAAACCAGCTCTATTTCAAGCCCTTTCCAAATCACTGAGAGGGTTTCCTTGTAATCCCATCTGTCATATTTACTCCAGCCCCTCCTGAAACGCTCACGAGTGCCCGTGCCCACCCCCTCTTCAAACAAGCCTGCTGGACGTGAATCAAACATCTCAATACAAGGACAGAGGTGGTGGACGGGGGGTGGTGGACGGAGGCTTCGTCGCGCAGATCAGAGCTCAGAGATCAACAGAGGGCAAGTGCTCCCTCACGAACCGTGTGATGTCACGCTTCATATTTTGGTGATTCACTTTGTTCAGAGCAGGAGGCCGCCCTCTGTGTCCTCTGGGTCCAGCCAGCTCGGCAGCCTGTCAGCCAGTCAGACTCTTAAAGAGGTATTTAAATGTGTGCCTGCAGCAATGCACTCACTCAATGACCTCTTTATTTGTTAAAATAGATTATTTTAAATAAATTACAGAGCACTTTCACTGAATAAACAGAGACTTTGGGGCTGCGGCCTGCGTTACATACTTACCACAGCCGCAGAGATCCTAAATGACTAGTGAGCTGTGTAATCGCCTTTGATTTCACTGATAGGACTCCGATTCTTTGGGTAAAAGAGATGGAGCCATTGAGGAATCTGAAAGGCAACACCGCTAAATGGGGGAAAGGCACAAAAAAAAAGAGAAAAAAGTCTCATGTGGGGAATATGAACTTATGATGTTTCTAACCCCACCATGTCGACAGAGGAGTCCATTAGAAGAACAGAGGGGAGCTTGAGGGAATCCTGTCAGTTCTTCCCCCCGCAGCCTGAGAGGTTTAACACTCCTTCAGCCTGGACCTGTGCCATGCCAGAGACGCCAACCCCCGAGTGGAGAAAAAAAAAAAAACGACAGGGAAAAGGTCCTAGACCTTACTTCTCCTTCCTCCCTTAACCTTTCATTTGTTTTGTTCTGGACCTGCCAGAGGTTAGAGCCGCTCCAGATGCAGAGCGGTTTATCCGCTACGATTCCGACCACAGAAACAAAGCACGGGGAGAAATGGATTTGTGAGT
This sequence comes from Solea senegalensis, assembly GCF_019176455.1. NCBI lineage: Eukaryota > Metazoa > Chordata > Actinopteri > Pleuronectiformes > Soleidae > Solea > Solea senegalensis. The sequence continues at coordinate 4,937,065 of NC_058032.1, forward strand.
AATTCAAAACCAGTGCAAAAACCACTGCATTTCCATGTTCTAATTAGTTAATTTCCCCACGTGTTGCTGCTTCTTTTCTTTTTTGGGAAAAAACGTGTTAGACAAAAGGTGAGAAACGTACACCCTCACTCTGCTCAACGTCTGTGTGCAGCTAATTTGGTGTGGCAGGGCCTAGTTATGCCTGGATTACTGTTACCCCGAAAGAAATCTAGAATAATAAAATGACAGGGGGAAAATACTGGCGTCCCAAAAGCAAGAGAAACCATGAAGAAATTGGGTTTGATTAACCTTATGAGTGCTTGTTTCAATTCTCACAGGTCTATTTATTTTTGAACATGTGGTCGACATTCCTTCAGCTGCACATTTCCCGGCACGTCTATTACATCTAATCTGTAAGTGGTTCCAAAAAAATAAAAAAATAAAGAGCTGCATGTATGTGCGCATACGTCATGCAGGCAATTTTGAAAATCGACAATTGAACTGGGTAATACGGCTCTGACTGTTGTTCCTCAGCGGTGCCTGGATTATACTGTGAACACTGTAAACTCAGACAGAAATCAGCCTAATGTGTTGATTTGTAGTTAATCAAAAACAAAAACAGCATCAACAAGAAATCTTTAAATGACTGGCATTAGGAATCTCATTTTCCTTTTTTTATATCTATTTTTACTTTACTTTACTTTATTTGCCCAGAACACAAAGATGCTCAAAAGCTCAAACAAAAACAACAAAACTATAGCCGACTAAACACAAGTAATTGCTGTGATTTTTTATTGTAATTAACACCATTTTACGGACAAAAGATGACAGAGATCATGACTTATATCACATGTTCATGTGATGTGTGTGTACATTTATGTATATGTATATGTACATATATATGTATATATATATATATATATATATATATATATATATATATATATATATATATATATATATATATATATATATATGTACCCATTTATTGTCAACCACTTTAAGATTAAGTTAAACTTAACCCTTGAATTTTGAAATTTAAGTCTTAACCTTTGAGGATGGAGCCAGTTAGATCATCCTATTTATATTCTATTCATTAGAGTCCTGTAAATTGAATGAAAATGTCTTGACGAGCCCTTTTACCACATAGTTTTTATACATTTTTTTTTTGCCCCACTTCACACAACCGCTGAGAATCTGCTCAGCTGATGAGTTAATTGACAAACCGCTGCAACTCTAATCATTAATATCAAACTATATCAGCGTGACTGTGGTCGGGTGCAAATTGAGCTTGAAGAAAATGCGAGCATTTAACTCAAATAGGCTATATCATGCAGGGGAGGGAGGGAGGGAGGGAGAGGTGTGTGATTATGAATAATTAGAAGGAAAACTTAATTCATAAGCCATTAAGTGTTATGAATAGCAATTTCTGTGACTCTCTCTGTGCGTTTTAAGGCCACTCTGAACGCAGCAGCACAGAGCCAGCTCAGTTCTCCCTCTTTCTGGCAGCTATAATTGAGCCTAATAGCTGCAGCACAGACATAGGGAACCTCTTTGACACCTAGACCAAATTTTCTAATGAAACGATCAAATAAGCATCATCCAGCGCCGGCATATCAAAGCTGCCGGCAGCTGGCAGCACGTCACAGTCTGACATTTTGGGGCTTTCTAAGCGCTGCCAGGCCTGTTTCCCCTCCATGTCCTCTGGCCTTGTATTAACACTAATAATAGGGGAAAAGGTCTACAAGCATAAGAGATGTAGTGATGAATGGAGGAGACTTTTGCCAGCTGCTGAGGAGATGACGGTGGCTGCTATGACAAGTCACAGCATTGACGTTTGAGTGTGTGTGTGTGTGTGTGTGTGTGTGTCTGAGTCAGCGATAGACAAAATGAGAGGAAGTGGAAAACTGAAGGTTATCCAGGTTGTTGGCCGATGTATTTATAATCTGAAAATGTTTTTTTGACTAATATTGTACATTTCAATGGTTACTATATTTTAATTCTCCAGATTTCACATTAACAATCAGCATAATAATTGAATCTCAGTATTCTAAAACACTTATTGTAATAGCAGAAACATCGGTTGCATGGTAAAGTCATAGCTGCTGAAAAACGCTGCACAATAATTCACGCTCAGAGTTTTCTTACAGATATTATATTATATTATAATATTGAATGGATGAAAAATAAGCTATGCTATTTGAAGAGTGTTTGTTGACATTTCATTTTTCTCTGGATCATTTTAAATTCATTCTGAAGGATTCAGAAATCTTTCACTGCTTTTAGGTTTCTGTTGTTGGGCTCTTTAATGTCTCTGTTATTGTCTCATTGTAATTTGGGCGAGTTGTCTTTGTTGCTGCTGCTTCTTTGGATTATCCTCGTAAAATAAGATTAAGTAAAAATAAAACAGATACTTGTTTTATAATATTCAAAATAGTATTGAATAGTTCACTATAATCTTTAATTTGGCAAAACAGACTTGTCCTCATTTACCCAGTGAAGAAAATCCTTGGCTTGTAAAGTGAATAATGGATTTTTAGACACAAACATCGTGAACAATAAATCACTTAAAAATACACTTATTGTTCCTTCAACAAAAACAAAAGGACTGATGCCCTTCTTCGGTTTCTCTTCACTGAGGTCGATCTGCTTAGATCGAGAGCGGCTTTAAAAGAAAGCGCCGTCGTTTCTCCACGTTTGCTCTTCCTAAGTTTGACACTGCGGCTCCAGCAGGAGCGGCCGCTCAGACCTTTTCAGGAATCCCCACAGGAGCTGCACATGTCGTCAGTCCGCCGCCTGCTTATTTTTCATGCTCCTATTGGGAATGCACACGTGCAGACCGGTGCCCACTTCATTTTTTTTTTCTCTGCACTTGTTTGGTTACATTTGACTCTCTGCAAGATAAGAACCAGATTGAACTCTTGTGTGCGTCGAGCAGCCACTGGGTGAGAAGACGCTGACTGGACGAGAGGCTGAAAAACCTCTTTTTTGGAGGTGGGGGGGGGCGACTGTGTGTAGTCTGTGTAGTCTGCTCTATCTCTGCGAGCTCGCCCCTATTATGTTACCTTTCAAGTGCTTTGTCACAGGAGAGAGGGCAAGCTATTCTGGTTTGCTTCTCCTCAAACAGGCTCGCTGTTGTTTTAAGAGCCTTATTTTAACAAGCACGAGTGTGTGTATGTGTGTGTGTGTGTGTGGAGAATGTTTCCAGTTAACCACTCACTGTTTATTTAGGGAATATTTTCTGACACCTACTTACACCATTATCATCCCCTTCTTTTGTAAAGTCTCCAAGTGCTGAGTCTACACACACCCTGTTTGTCCAGAACAGACGAGCTGATAACGCAAAGAAATTACAAGATTTTCATGCTTTTATATCAAAATTAGTGTCTCATGCGGCCCTGTATTAACTTTCCATTCTATTTCTCTGTTCATTGTTTCTCATTTCAGCACTTCAAGGTGCAGTGTGTGCGTTTAAGGAGGGCTTATTTGGCAGAAATTGTACCTACAAGTACATATAGTACGTACAAGGTAGAGATTGTATACGTATATAATAGCTTATAACGGTGTATAAAGCCATTTATATAGGTGCTTTGATTTGTGTCGGAACGCCGTCTTGCACTGCCATGTTTCGAGTGAGTGTTTCGCAAATGAATTGGTTTGTTTTTTTTAACTTTTGTGTCTTTAGTCTGTGTCTATAGATGCAAACTTTAAATCTTAAGTTTCACAAGTGATAAAATATTTAAGTATGTATATATGTATATGTGTATATATATATGTATATATGTATATGTGTATATATATATATGTATATATGTATATGTGTATATATATATATATATGAAATTGAAATTGAAAATAATTGTTTATTTTCAATTTCATTTTTAAAGTTCTTTCATGGCTGTGTTCATGGCTCATGATGTAATGCAAGGGTGAGGATTTAAACATTGTTTTAAATTGAACGTGGAACATTTAACAGTGGAAAAAAGAAAGTCAGAAAAGCAGCTGTTAAAGAACAAGGTAGGTGTGTGTGTGTGTGTGTGTGTGTGTGTGTGTGTGTGTGTGTACCTACTACTGTCTCTGCCTCCTAGTGTTAAGTGTCAGTGAAGAACAAACTAAACCTGCCCGTGTAAAGGAAGCAAATATCATTCACTGTCTGTCATTCATCACCGTCTTTACCTCCGTTATTTGTCTTCACTCCTGTTGTTCCAAAGCTGCGGAGGATGCTTGTCGTGTTCTTCTCTGTTTGAATAAGAACACCTGAAATGCTCTGCACCATGACAAACTACAGGGATTTTCTATTTGTAACAGAGCAGTCAGTGCTGCTGCTGCAGAGTATTGGCTTGTCATTTTCAGAGTAGTGGCAGGTAAAGCCAGTTTTAAAGGCAGGGGAAAAATCTCCGATACTCTTATTTGACATTGTCAGGAGTTTTCTCTCATCTCTCGCTTTTTTTTCTCTCTCACTCTCTCTCTCTCTCCTCCTCACCATCTGGTGCAGCTGCCAACAGAGCGCTCCCCTGTGACCCCGTTGTCAAGGACGCAGATGGGAATTAGGAAAAGTGGACTTGTTTCAAACAATTATAGAAATTACTTTAATATCTTAAAACAAAAAGAGACTGCAGTGATATATTTATTTGAGATGTTGACTGTCAGCTTGAATTTCCACTTGATTGTGTGTGCGTGTGTGTGACAAACTCCAGTAAAGGATGATGAACTGGAGATCGTGTCAGCCAGGTGTGTTTTGTATTTGGCTTAATCTTTGTGTTTGGTCAGACTTTTAAAAAAAAAAACGAAAAAAACATAAGCACCTGCCTAAGACTTGCAGAGGAGCAGGTCGTGACCTCGAGCCTCTAACCCTGACATGGACACCGGCTAATAGAGACCCGTCTGTTAAATTGTAATTGAATGTTACATGGCACTCTGAACTCAGCATAGTCGTCGTTTTCCCGTAAGCGTGCAGGATTTAGGCAGACGCACCAATGACAACTTAATTTCATCACCGAGGAGCAGCACCAAGTGTTTTTGTTCCTGCCTCTCCCTCCAAACGCGGCTCTTATTAATGATAATTGGTAAAAAGGTGACACATGTCGGACTCTTGTTGATCTTGCATTTCAGATAATTTGAGACACGCTTTTTTTTTTTTTTTTCACAAGGACAAATTAAAATTGGGGAAAATAAACTCGAGCACAATGTTCTTTTTTCATGCAAAGAAATAACCTGCACTTTGCTGTGTTCACACCGGAGCTCTTTTTACGGCTGGAAAAACTGCAAATATGTTGGTTTTAATTGCTTTTCTCTTTTAAAGAGAGTTGATATTAGAGTAGCGTGAAAGAAATCAGGGGAGCGAGATGAGTTATGACGTCCAAAAAATGGGACACACTGCACATCCAACATGATCCTCATTTAATTCTATTTCTGCAAATTCACAGTCGTGAAGCAACTGTTCAGGCTGCATTCAGCTTCAAACAACTGCAGATATCTTACCATAGACAATAAGACCGACAGATTTCAAACTGCATAGCACAACTTTAGTTCTGTAGTCAAATATACATTCAAATATGTATTAATTCATTTAAGACAGACAAGTCAACAATTAAAAGCTACAAAAATACACAGACAAAAAATTGCAAATTGGGCCCTCACATTCTGATTACAGACCGTTTTCCAACAGATATCATTGTAATCAGATCCTTGACTGAGTATAAAGACATTAATGTAGAATGTAGCATTTTAACCCTTAGAACACAATAGCTTTTCTTCCATGACTATGTTAAAATGTGTAAACAGAGGCTTTAACAATGTGTAACATACTGTAGAGTGTCTTATATCCTTTTTTCAGCACAACCTCTAGACCTAGATCTAATGACATTTTCACCAACTATATAAACACATCTGATCAAAAAGTACTCAAATGAAAAAAGAAAATCTAATTCAATTTGTGAAATGTGGAAACTATGTCACATTTCAAAGTTTGCGTAGCTTGTTTTTTGAACAAAAATAGGTGGAAGGAAAATTGTCTAATTTGGTGACTTCCGCACAAGTAGCACAACTAAACAACTTTATACCGCTCTACATTATACAGTTTTTGTGCACTGTATTTTAAATGCCCTTCATATAATTGTATATGGATATGTATAATATACAATATTACATTTGCACGTGTTTTATCATTTAATCTAAGAGATTAATGTGTTTATACACATGGTGTGTGTGTGTGTGTTATGATTCATTTTATGTTGCATATTTTTTTAGGAGGAGTGATAATTGTGCAGAAGGTTACATATAATAGTCATATTTTTATGTGCAATTTTCATGACCTAAAAGTCCACTGTACCGTCAGTAATAAGTCTTGTGGTATATTTCACCTGATTATTTTACTAAAAATATGTGACACAAGAGCTGAATTAGTGTTATTAGTTGTTTTTTTTGTTTGTTTTTTTTACAGATGTCAACAGTTTGATGGTCAGTTAATTTAAAAACTGATGCAGATGTTTGGACGGTACAGTGAAAAGAAAAGCGAGCAGGGGGAGTTGTGTTTACAGAGGAGAGGCAGCAGAGGGAGTACAGCACTGTCTGTGGGGAATTACGTGTGTGTGTGTGTGTGTGTGCAAAGACGTCCTCCATTCTGTCTCTTTTTTCTATTTGGGCTCCTTAATGCTGCTTTTCCTCATCATCCATTGTATTAAGTCTAATGCCTACGGACGTCACGGCTGTTTGTCTGATTTCAAAGCCAAAGTCGTGCACAAAGGCTCCTGGGGGCCAAACCTGGGATTGAGCTTGTCTAATGTTTCCAAAGCGGCAAACTGTGAAAGGCCCCATAATTGATACGCGGGATCCCAGAGGGCACGACTCCTGTCAGATCAGCCACAGACAAGAACTGCCAGAGCCACGCACTGCAGGGAATAACAGCTAATTAGCCCCGTTTAAACATTTCCTGGTTTGAAGAACTTAAGAGCCGCACAATCACACGAACAATAGCTGCTCACTTAGGGGCAAAAACCCCTCTGAGTGTGGATCAGACGGTTGGTAACATTTAGGGAATCAGGACAGAGAAGTGAATCAAAACTGAACCAGATGACCCGACCGGAGCGGCTGCAGTTTGTCCGAGACATTTTTAAATCAGCCGAGTGAGAGAAGAACAGGAACACAGAGCATTTACCGACTGTTCCTTTATATATGAGAACTGCAGACGATGTAGAAACGTGATAATAAAACATCTCAATAATCCTGCAGTGAAGATTATTATTAACATTGTTGCTTATTTTGTCAAAACCTGAAAATGTTTCATTAAGAGACAGAAAACAGAAACGAAATGAATGACCAAAATGCCAAACTACGTTCTGTAGTACTTGACAAGTACTTCCTTTTCTATGTCTGCATCCTGGTTGTTGAAACCTTTTTCAGGTTTTAGAGACGTGAAATGTCGATTCCACTCACTGTAGCAGTCACTTTTTCACTTTTTAAAGATAAGGTGCAGCAGCTTTATGATGAAATCAATGAGAAACCTTCACAGTCTATGACACGAGAGACAGAATCACTCACCGTTGGTTTGTTTATTCACAAACATTCATAAGATACTGAAGGCAACTATTACACAGAAAATATAACGGTAAAAAATAGATAAAAAGGTAACTTAACGTCCTTCAAGAATAAAACAAAAATGAAATACAAGCACAGGCAAATGGAAATGAATCATTTGAGAACGTGTGTCATTATTCTGACATAATCAAAGATGGTGCATTGTTTTGTGATGATATTTTTCTTCTTTTCTAACCATATAAAAAGTCAATTGAAGTTTTTCCCCCAGATGAAGCGGCAGGCGTTTGTGTGACGTGTGCATCTACAGGTGCACGCTGCATTGTGTCTGTCTGCTGAAGACAAGATTATAAACCACATAAACTGTTTACACATATTATTTCATGCAGGTGAAGCTGTCAGAAGTGGTTTTAATAAGTGATGAAGCGACTGAACCGACTGGTTTGTGCGGGTCGATTTGTTTCACTGTGTAATCAGATCAAATCCATCCAATGTATTTGTATTTGCTAATTTGCCAAATTCATAGTGTTATTTCAATCAAAGGTACTTTTTTTTTTTCAGCACTTAAAGCTTCAAAGCTGCGTCGACATATTTTGCAGTTTCCACTTAATCACCCTGTTGATCTGTACACACTGCACACGTTTCAGCCTCGCAAGTGTTGCCTTCTCCCTGCAGCAGTGTGTGTTTCCATGCTGTGCCCACAGGACAATAGGTATCAATAAATAATAGACAGATGGGACTCAGAGCTGAATAACATCTCCATACAATGCTCACCTCACTGAGGAGGACCTCCCCTCCCTCTGCTGTCTGTCACAGATCATCATGAACATTGTCTCGCCTCACAGAAACTCACACACACACACAGAGCACTAAAGCAAATAAGCCTTTTCATCGACTGCAGCCAGATTCTCAGTTACAAACGTCCCCGGTATAGAAGTAATATCACGCGCTCGTCTGCGTCCTCATTACACTGCAACTCGACTGTTTGCTCAGACGATCGCATGTCACAGACTCTGACTGTGAGTTTTATTGTCATCCCTTTGTCATTTAAACGCATCGTTTCCAAAGAAGCTGGAGAGCGTTTCCTCCGGCCCCGTGACTGTTAATCCCCCAGCAAACTGTTTACTCCACACAAGGGATCATTCATGTTATTATTTATTTTTCTGAAATTGGATTTAGAGCTGAGCAATCAATCATTTTTTTCAAATGTTTCTATTCCTGTTCTATAGCCAATTTAAAAATAAATGCAATGTATAGCATAAGAAATGTCCTCATCCTTTTAGAAATATGTTAATGATACCTCATGTTGTTAGGCTACAATATTGATCTAAAGCTTGACTTAACTGCAATGTCTGAAATATGACATTGATCGGCGCTGAAATTTTATTAAAAACTATTTTTTATATTTAATGAATACCCAAACACAAGAATAAAACTTAATCCCATAAATCTAAATTGAGATATTTTATAGAACACTCATAGATTACAAAGGTGTCAGAAAATAAAGACGTCAGGCAATAACGATTTTATATAGTTTCTGTATTAAAATTGACTTTAAAACACCAACTATTTGTGACTTCACACGGTTTTAAAGAGATCAGAAGACATAAAGCATGTGAGGCGTAATAGAAAGCTAAATAAATACAGTTGAGAAGTCATTCATGATCTATTCCTTCATTCACAGTGGCATCATATAGAAACATGTATAGAAACTAGAGGAAGCAGCACACTGTGCATGTGATGTCACACTTTGTTTCGTGTTTTGTTTTGAAGTTTACTTTCTTGTAAAGTCTGAATTGAAATTACAAGTGTATGAAGAATAATTCTCTTTCATCCATAACTTCCCCTAAAAGATTCATATGACTTACTATTGTTATTATTTCACTATTAACACCCTTGATCATATCGGCCACGTCTCCTCTGATCTCCATCCTGTTTGGGTAATCTTGTACTAAAACCCTCTGCTTTGTGTTCCCACCTGGCCGCAGGTTAGCAGGTCGCCAGGTAAAGCATTTAACAAGCCCTCCGCTGGCTTGTCTGCTCCACTTAACACCTGACATGCCCCCTCTGCGCCGACCTTTGACTCCTGACCTCCAGACTGACAACTGTCGGATACTTTCCTTTCTCCGCTGCACTCTTCTTTTCTTCCCGGCCCCTCACTGAGTGCCACAGAGGGAGACAAGGTGAAAGGTATCCAGGCGTTTTCGGCGAGGGGGGGCCGCACAGGTGTTCATGCCTCCACACCTCTCAAGTTCAAAAGCCATTGAGTCCCTTAGCAACCGGGCAACTGACAAACAATGTGTGACCCTCCCCCAGCCTGAGGCGACAGTGTCTTCTGTTTTACTGTCAGAGCGGCTGCGCTTTAAAAAGCCATAATCCCAGCGCCTCACAGTCACGTCATCATCTGCACCCACTGACAATGAAAATACATTAACCCGACTGTGTGTGTGTGTGTGTGTGTGTTTGACATCATGTGATATTACTCAACCACACCGGAGTGATAAAAACAGACCAGACACAAATATTAGTGGAGCTAAATAAAAACACAGCGCAGACAGGCTCACGCTTATCTAACAGAACACCTCCTGTATCACGTCTGAATCTGTCACCTTGTCCAGTATTTCCCAGCTCTCGCAGGTTTATGGGTTCAAAAGTCGGAGGCCGGTCCGAGCAGCACGGGTAACATCAGTGTCAGTAATTTAATGCGCAGGTGTGAATGGATTCTCAAACAAGCCGAGGAGGCCCCCGGCGAGGCCCGCGTAGGACCGCCAGGGCCAGCGGCAGGTTTAAATAAATACGCTGCTGAGCAGACATGTCGGCAGCTGGGGCCTGATATGGCCGCCGCTGTTTGTGTTGTGGCTTCTAGAACGCAGTGGGACTCTGGCGTGTTTCCTGGGAGAAGAAGAAGAGTTAAAAAAAGCGAGAAAAAAGTGGGAGAAGAAGAGTTTTTCCTGACAAAAAAAAACCCTCATTAGTAAACGAAGTGGCACCTGAGGACTGAGACGCTGCCGCGTGTGTGGCCAGATTATTAATAACTCACCTTTCATCCCAGAGGGACCTGGGAGTTATTTGCTTGTTTAGGTTTATAGTATCATTTGTGGTCAGTTTGATTTAATTTGAGTATTTACAAGTTTAGAAAATTGGAAATTTGACATGGAATGTAACCTAATTTAAAGTTGTTTTAGCTGAAGCAGAAAAAAAAAAACTGACTCACAGTGCCTTTGTTACACTTTGCTGTGATTAGACACGGTTGGTGAATTGTGTCTTTGAAATGGAGAAGGCGATAAATCCATCAGCACAAAAGTGGTACCAGTGGACAGAGGTTGTGGTATCTGTATTGGACAAAAAAAAAGGGACATTAGTTCACCCCTAATTCAAATTAAAATTAGGCAATTGCATATTAAAACTAAAGTATCATACCATAAGCATGTTCTGTTCTCGCACACATGCCTGCAGGTCCATCCTTACAGAAATGAGGGTCCACTTTGGTCCTTGGTTGTTCAATATGTTGTCCCATACCTGAGGCACGCACCATTAACGTTTAAGGTCCACGCAGTGATGGATTTTTTTTGGACTACCGTTGTGGACATGGACTGACATGAATCTCCTGAATTAGCCTTAACCACAGCAGGTTAGCTGTACATCAATTATCCTCTGTCAGTGACTGACAGTGTGACAGAGCAGAGGAGAAAGTAAAGATGTGGACAAAAAAAGTTCTAGAAGATGGACAGGAAAGCGAAATCACAGGCGCAGACAGGAAAAGCCTCAGATTCCCCTGAGTCACGAGGAGACAGAGTCAGTGGGGAAGCGAGCAGATGCCAGACAGGCCTGTTCAGGGAAGTTTTCTGGATTAAGAGCCGAGTAGAAAAAAAAGGCAAAAAGAGGAGGATCAGTTTCAATGTTTCTTTCCAAACCTGCCAAAACTCCCTCATGGATGTCCATTAAAAAAACCCCGGGGCAGTTGATTCCTTCAGGCACGCTGCCAGAGGTGATGTTGGGAGAGTGCACGTCTAAATCCTGCAGTAAATCCCAGGGATTGGTGCTGAGCCACAGTCAGGCACCTGCAGGATACATGATACTGTATATTTCATCTGAGTCTTTGAGCTCAGGTACATCACCAGCATTAAACATTAGCTCAGCGTTAACCCAGCAGCAGACTTTATCATCGCTCTCTTCTGGGGTGCCACTCCTCCGCCGAGTGCCACGTCCACATTGAAATAAACCATATAGAATCAATAGATACAGACATAAATAATGAAAAACAATAACCTTTATTGTTGTTTGCACCAAATTTTTTACACATTTGGACAATTTCCAGTCAGCATTTGTGGCCTCCTGCTGTTAAACCAGAGCAGTGACTCAAATCAATGACTATATTTTTATATTTAAATCGTGGTTGTTACCAGAAAATGACTGAAGTCGCGTTTTATAATATTACGTATATGACATTTACTGTACTGTACTGTAAGAGTAAAAGTATTAAAGTGAGGAGTAAGGATTGAGCCGTGGTAGCTCAGTGGTAGGGTGAGTTTAATAACTACCAAATATTGAAAGTTATTCTGGAAAAATGGGCCATTTCTGGCCCTTTTATGGTTAAAATAAGCAAAGAAAAAAGTCCAGACGGACATTTTGAGGCTGAGGTGATTAAGGGATAAAAGGAGAGTGCACAGTATGTGATGTATAAATGTACAACTGTACAAGGGGTGTGTCATATCTACAGGAGATATATAGCCAAGCCCCCTCCTCCATTTAAACTGTCCATCACTCCTTAATGCTGTTATGGAGGAGCTCACATGATAGTGAAGAGAAGGCCACAGTGACCTTTGTTCCTCTGACTTTATTGTGTTTCTCTCCGCAGTGAAACTCCTGGAGTGGGAGTGCAGAACCCTATCCTCTATGAATAGCAGGGCAGGACGGGGATAACAATAGCTGAGGGTGTGGGTGTTCCCCGCATCATACACACTCTGACAGAGCAGCCTTTGGTTCATCCCAAGTCTCTCATCAAATATTAAACCCGCTGTCAGTCAACAGCGGCATCACAGCCAGAGCGGCACAGGTAACACTTTTCACAGCTGCTGCTGCTGCTGCTGCTGCTGCTGCTGCTGCTGCTGCTGCTGCTGCTGCTGCAAACTCTCACGTGTGCTGGTGTCACAGGGTAACGCCAACTATACTGTTTATAAGCCGTTAAGAGTTTATTGTTTATTTAATGGGATTCCCATTAGCTGTGACCTAAAGCACTGCTACTCTTTTCTGGAGACCACTGTTGAAAAACAAAGACATAAAAACATCACACCTGCTCACCTGGATTTGATTCTGGCTCCTCCCTTTTATTTAATTTTGTTTACAGTTAAACTATAATTAAAGGAGAACATGTCCCATTAACATATTTTACAGTTGTTCAAATGAACTGCATCATCATTAACTTATCACGGTGTGAGATACTTGACATTTGTGTGACAGAATAGTGGAAACTCATACAGTTTACTGTATATATGGCCATTAAATCAGTGCTTATGACACAAATGACAATGACATTTTTCATTCTGTAAACGCTTCTTTCAGCGCGATCTCCTGTGAATTTGTTGTGACGACAGAAAGCAGATCATCGTCAGACGGACGCGCTGAGAGACTCCTCTTACATCCATGTCCCCTCCGCCCTGCTTCTTTGTGCCAGTTTTGGGATTAGTCACAAGATACTGCAGATATTAATGACTCCAGTCAAAATGGAGGCATGATTTAATTTCCACACCGCCTGCTCATAACGGTGGAAAACATAACTCCCGGATCTGTCAGAGCGGCCGTAAGTGCTGTCAAACGGACAAAAAGGAAGAAAATCATTTTCGCAGGTTCCATCATGGCGATAGTGTTTCAGCTGACATTCTCTCCGCACACACCTGAGACAGGTGACTTTTGCGTTGGGAGGATTATCTGTTATGGAGTTTGAAGAGGTTCCTATTGTTCCGCTGCCAGGAATATGAATAACCAAAGACTTGGAGACTTGACACGAAGGCGAGATTAACTCATCAAAATATATGAATTAGTAACAGAGTGAGGGTTCATCATCACAGCCACCTTTGACTATGACACTGTGGGTGTGTTTATGGATTAGTGATTGGGTTTCCAAATTTGAGTCAATAATTCACAGGATAATTGGCCCGGCTTAATTGGCAGTGGAGCATAAAAGATTCAAGGTGCCTCTTAAGTGCAGCACATGAGGCGCCACTTATAATGATGACAGATGGCTGTTTGTTGGGTTGGGTGTCAGATGGGAAGGCTTTGTCATATTCACACTTCCCCTTGTTAGGAGACAGATCAGGTTTTTCCCTCCAGAGCGTTACATAGTTTCTCTTTTTCATTTGCCAACTGTGGCCGTGGTGAATTATTGAGACACGGCGAGCTGATGAAGTACCAAGCAGCGCTGCTTTTGTCAGCTGTCCTGTTTGTGCGCCTCGGAACTGAAACGGCTTATTGAGGCACTTCACGGAAAATGTATAGCAAAATGTGGGGATCTCACAGTGTTTCATGAGCGACATGGAAACATAAACTGGCCCATGATGGCGATAAAACAAGATCCCTGAGGTTAAAGAAAATGTCGTCAGTGTTCAAGTAACAGCATGTGATATATATCACCAGAATTGTATTATTAAGTATTATTATTGTTATTAACGATGATCAGGATTTTTGTGTATATGATGAAAATGATAAGGTTAAATATGTCTAAATAATGATGATAATAAAATGTGTATTATGAGTATGAAATAAATATAAATTGAAAAATCTTCAGGGCAGGGAGAAGCGGTGAGACTTGATAGGTTTTGACTTCTTCCCACGTCATTTTGACCATGTCTTATTAAGATTAATGATTAGATTAAACTAAATACTCTTTTTTCTTGTCATTTATATTTTATGTACATGTTTCATGTTCAAAATAAGTCAGCAGCAGCAGCAGCATCATGTTAAACCATATATGAAATGTTATTTATTCCATTTGAAAATGTTCTAAAACTAAGGCTAAAACGCATTATTATTTATTTTATTTTTTTATTTTTTCCTTGAGCTCTTACCTGTGAATGTGACTCATTACACACTTAATAATTTTGAAGCGACAACCACATACTGTACTCTGCTCTGTTGTAGCACAACTGCTAGTGTCTCCTCTGTGCAGGTATTCTGTTCTCCATGTTCATGACATGAGCAAATTATGTTATGCCCATAAAATATCTCTTGAAAAAGGTTTTGTTAGTTATGTTAAGTGACTTTTTTGACCTGGATTCATATGCTGGATTCAGTGAATGTCTGATTGAGAACTCTGTGTGAACACAGCAGTAGAAAACTCTGGAGAATCCACAGTGAGTAAACGTGCCATGTCCTGCTTCCCCCTCGACTTTCCCTGCAGTGGTTTTAATGCATCTCACCCTGACAATGTCCTGCTGCGTTGACGTTCAAGCTCACAAATCATCACATTACCTGGAGTTCATGTTCGGAAACGGATTCACAAACATCACATCTGAGATATTTCACCTTGACTTTCTCTGGTTGTGCCATAGTTCCATGGTTATATCACATAAATGATTATTTCTCTCATAGTTTCTTCTTGTTTGTGTAAGACTTACAATTTTACAGTACAATTTTAAAGGCACATGCGACCACAGGTTTAAACGATAGCCACAATAATCCACCGTGACTCCAAACGCCATTAACAGACAGGCAATATTTTACCTATGAAGTTCCACACAAATGTATTTATTTTTCCCTTAATTTTTGCCCTCACAGAGAGCACCCAGCAGCTTATTTTCATATCCATTAGCTCCTCATTAATAAAGGCATTAATTCACTTGAATGAGACCGTGGTCACGTCACAGCAGATAAAACAAGTGCATAATCAGTAATGATACATTAAGCATTGAAAACAAACAAAGGAGAGTCTGCTGATTTTCCTCTGCATGACGTAAAAATTCCACATTGTAGAGTTTACTCTGCACACACACACACGTGTGATGTTTCCCTGCGTCCAGTGTTTTCTACACTTCCTGTCGCTAATTGCCTAATAATTTAAAAACACTTAAGTTGGATCATTAGCTGTGTATGAAGACGTAAAGGAGGGGAAACACTTAATGAACTCTAGAAAACACTGCACCAAGAAAATAAACGGAGGAATAATAGACATTAAATTCTAATAACAAAAAGGTAAATATTAGCATCTATGCTTTTGTTAATCTAACTGTTTTCGATGACTCTAATCCAAATGTGTTTCCTCCGTTTTCCTCTGGAAAATAATGAAATGATTCATAAAGGCTCCAGCAAAAAGAAATGAGGTATTAAATAAATATTCATAGTAAACATTTGGATTATGTTAACAATATCCCTGCGTGTGCTAATGTGAGGCAAATGTGGTGGCGCTTCTCTTTAATCAGCTGCTGTCATACACGTGATAATTGTCCTACTGTGCTTCAGGCCTTTGTTCTCTATTGTGTTGTAGTATAATTATATTAACTGATTAGTAGCCTGCAGCATTTTAGCTGCCAAACGGACAGGTCTGTAAAAACTAACATTATTTCATATATTTATATACCTATTTCTAATAAAGCTGATTAAAGGTTTATTTCAATCATGACAATCAATCTTTTTTATTTCATCTAATAAACCTCAAGAATTTTATTTCTGTTTAAAGCACTTGTTGACCTGCAGGAATGGAAGAATTCTTGACACTTATGTCAATGATTCTAGTAAAAAATGCTTTTGTAAAAAAGCCATCTAGATAGATGTTATTGTTAATGGTATTTTTATTTATCTGGCAAATAACTTTTTATACCTCTAAGAAGTCAGAAATTAATAAAACATATGTTATATATATGCTAGCTAAAATGATAGCTTACCTGCCAGTTAGATAGATAGATAATATATTTTTGTAATACGACTTAATTGGTTCATTAGGTTCTGCACATTCTTTTGCACACGACTCGCCGCTCCTCCTGTCATCAGTGATGGATGTGCTGACTTGGCCCGCGCAGCATCCTTTCTTGCCATCTTCACCAGCACCTCCCGCTGAAACCGCTCGTGCTGGAAACCCAAGACCGCGGGCCACAAAGAGCCGTGTAAAGCATCTCCCCCTTCCCTCTCAGTATAGTAATTAACCTGCCTCTCACCTCCCTGTCCGCCAGCGTCTTCAGAACAGCCTCGCAATCACGAGACACTTCACACAACAGCCTGCACACGGGAACTTGACCCCCACGGGTTCCTTTCGTCTTTTGTGACACTTTTGTCTGCGGCACTTCTCTTTCCAAATTATGGCGGCTCGCCACACCTCGCTCACGCAATGTCATCACGGTCTGTAACGGGCCTGTGTTTACATTAAAACGGCCCGACGGATCACTGTGTATTAGTGGCTACTTGCAAGTGATTGCATTTGTCATAATACAGGACAGAGAAAAAAAAACATGTATATCCTCTGTGCGCAGCTCAAGCGTCTTAAGTCCTTAAATCACAGGCTCCACACTGTCCATAGGCATTTCTCAATGAAAGAAAACATTAAAGACGTAGTAACTTGTAGTGGACTTTCAATGCGGGTCAAGAAATGGAAATAGACTCAACGGCCAATAAAAGCATGAGCCACTCGTTGACAAAAGCAGCCCTTAAATCACATGTGAACAGGTCTGCCTTGTTCATAACTGTCTCGAAACGAGCATGTTTGTGGGTCCAAGCCTTTTGGATCGTCCAGCACCTTTATTTCCATTAATAATGTCTCCTCTTTGGGCCGATGACCTCCGAGCCCCGAGAACGGGCTGGTTTGAATTAACAGTGCTGTGTACTATAAGTGAGACCTGCAGGGTTTCTGACGCCGTGATGGATACTCTGAAAAAAGTCACACCATCCAAGGTTTTCCACACTGCCTACATTGTGTTGGACAGAGAAAGGAATTCTAACGTCACCTCGCATTATATCAACACTTTCATGCTTCTCAACGTGAGGCAGCTACATTTTCCAACATACAATTTGTGTTTCTGGCAACACAGCGAGACAACATTGTCTGCTACCACATAGGAATGACCCAAGCACTGTCTCATGACATTTCTTTCAAACATTAAAGCGGGGGGGGAGGAAAAAAAAGTCCTTGATTTAAACATTTAGGTGCTGCTCTCTGTATCGTGCCAGTCTCACATTTGACTATATATTGTTGTTGGCTGCGCCAGCAGGGTGGTGTTGTGGTTGGTGTCACGGTGCTTCAGCCAGAGGGCCTGGGCTCAATTCCACCTGACAGGCCAAAGCCACCCTGCTGAGATGCCCTTCAGCAAGATATGCAACTCCTACCAGCTGAAGAGATTCAGTTCAAACTGACAGAAGAAAAACAAATGCAGCCTGCTTGTTCATTTCAGCAGCAATGTACAGCATGGAAACACAAAACAGGTTAAAATATTAAGTAAGTAAGTAAATTATAACCCGTTTTACTTTTTCTGGCATCAATCGTTCGGCAGAAATTCAATAAACTATGTTTGTATAGGTGTATAATGTCATTAAAATAAAAGTCATTTGGTAATTGTACTGAAAGAGTGTTTGCATCCTTTTATGTATGTGAAGGCCACAGGCTACTTCCTGTAGAAACCCTAACCCTAACCTGGGCACTGCCTTCATAACGGCCTAAGTAACGGCACTTTTTGCACATGAAGAAATCTGGGTTTCCGGTACAAATCGAGGAGTGAGCAGAGGAGTTTTCCATTTGTCGCAATCTGTAGTCTCACCACAAGATGTCACTAATTATTGCACAGCAGACCCTTGATAATTTAACAACTAAAATTAATTGAGTAAAATAAATACAAACACACTAGAGTCATCATTAACAGCTGCAATTCACTGCTGAATACAACAAACAATAAAGTGAATATTCACTAAATTACATTAAGAGTTAGAGTGCAGCGATTGTTTAACACTGGTGCCTCACAGGACCAAGGATTTTGGTTTGAATCCTGGTTTAGTTGTGGTCTTTCTATGTGGAAATTGCATGTCCTCCAAGCATCTGCATGTTCTTTTACTCTTGGTTCTCCAACTTCCTCCCTAATTTCAAGGACATGCAGATTAAAATTACGTTAATTAGAGTCCAGTATCCGTTGGACTCGTCTCCACAACCCTCAGAATAAGTGTTATAGATTATGGACGGATACACTATTTCCTCAGTGCTTCCTCATGTTGGTCTCGTTTCTAAAAGCAAAGGTCCTCAACTTTCATTGCAAAACGGTGATAAATGTGTTAAGTTTCTCTTTAGTAATTCATAAAACTCTGAATATATGCACACATACCTGTTGCAGTGGCACCGTCAAAGTCAATTCCCCAGACAGAGAAAGTCAAATAACTCGTGTAAGTCTGTAAGTTATGATTGGTCGACGTCCAATGTCTCTCGGCCGAGCCGTGGCAGGAATTTAGCACGTTAAGATAACCTGATATGACAGAGAGCAACTCAAAGGACAAAAATGTGTTTCTCTCTTACACTGGCATTAGTCGTTTGAGTAAAAACATGACTCTATCGAGTATTTTCTTTTTTATATATATATTTGCTTCATTCGTCAAATCATGTGCAAAACTCATCACCTTCAGGTTTTTTGGTGATTTCATGTTCACTTCAGATAAATGTAGCGTTCTATTTATTGTTCTTCTTCGAGCTGAGGAGATCGAAAACCCCTTTTCAATCCCCGGTTGGATAACATGAAAAATGCGCTGCCATCGGGCTAAAAATAAACGTTTTTCTTGATTCCTGAAGAGTTGACATTGCGGAGGTTCACTGGTGACATGTGTGCTCTGTACACATCATCATGTGTGTGTTTGGTTTTCTTTTTCCACCGACACCTGGAGGAAGAATTCAATATTTTTTACCTTTTTGTTCTTTTGGGAGAGACATAAAAGACAGACGTCAGATTTGAGCACATTTCTACCCATTTTCTGTTTTTTTGAGCGATCGTCCCAGTGGAGAGACGAGCACCTGAAGCAGTCACTCATGGATGTCAATAAACATGGACCAGCACTGAATAACACGTCGTGTTCACACACTATTGTTTCCTCTCGGTGGTGACTGAGGTCTGAACAAGAGTCTGAAGTTTGAAGGCTTCACACTGAATGGATTTTCCAGTCAAATAAGCGAGTGAAAGTTCCACTCTGTCGCACGTTAAATGGGACATAATGTGAGGTACAGATCAACATGGAATTAGCATACCTCCACATATCCAGAAAGGATGTGCACTCTATAATTACTAATTCATTCTGGCTACGACAGCTGTTTCTTTTCCTCCACGGAGGTGCTTACTTAATCCCACCGCCAAACTTTCCCCACCTCGCAGAAACGCCGCAGTGGAACGTCTAAATTCACGCTTCTCAGTGTCTCAGAGTGCGTATCTCTTAAGTAGCCTTTTGAAAAGCCTCAAAGTGTCATCTTTGGATAAACGCTTTTCATTGGGCTGTAATGAATAGCACTTAAAAAAAGTGAATAGACCTCATATCAGGTTTGGGACCAAAAGTATTTTGGGGAACAATGAGGGAGGATTGACAAAGCAACAGTGACCAGAGGGAAGCAGAGCTGAGTAATGATTGTAATCTGCCGCCCTCCTTATATTTTCACCGCACTTGTTAACTCTTTTATGGAAATGTTTCATCCAAGAGATGCAGTAAAGTAGTGACACCCAGCTTGGGTCCCGCCCCAGTGTCTGTGTGTTTTGTTGAAAGACACAGGCACAGGCTGGATTCTGGTGCTAAAGAAAGAAAAAAAAAAAAAAATAGGCGGTGAATGCTCAGGTGTTGAATCATTGCTGTCATTTTTACCTGATGATATCATTGTGTTTCCTTCTAACAGAGCAGATCCTTTATCAAACACATGATCTGCAGGCCTCTGAGTCAGAAGAGCTCTTAACTGGGATCTCTTTAAAGGCCCGAGTTCATTCATCAACACACCCCCAGGAAAAAAAGAAAAAAGAGTATTATATACTGTATATATATAAAAAATTCATATTTTAAATAGAGATGGTTAAGAAATCTCAGTGACTAAAATGCATCCATAGCAATAGAGTTGGCATCACAATACCTTTTAGTCTGTTTTAGCTTGTGTTTAGTCGATGTCTAATATTTGAAAACTTCAGCTTCTTCTTTCATTTCTTTTTTTGTTTTTTAACAGGAAAACAAGTTCATATTTCTCAGGGTAACTTATTGACAGAAGCCCTGTTTTTGCCCTTCGGGGCTGCACAGTACACAGAAGTCACAGTTTTAGTTGAAAAATGCTGGTTGGTTGGAGTTTGAGAATTTGTTCCACCTGATATGGATGTATCCTCTGAGTTAACTGACGTGTAAGTGGTCAACACACACTCTCGAATTGGTCATTTTAATGCAAGGAATCAACCACCGCAAAGCAGGGGTCTGACAGGGCTCTGGAATGACAGTACGTTGGTAACTTTGGAGCCATATTCTGAGAGAAAGTTATACATTTGATAAAGATATATGTGTTAACATTGAGGTTTGACGTCCTTTTTTCCCCTTTTCCCATGTATGTCAGTGTGAAGGCGTCTATTTGTGGGGCCCTAAATGTGGTTTGTTTTACTGTGCGGTTAAAACGCAATATGGTGCCAATCAAAAAATGTCTCCCGTGGGACAAAAAGGGTTTACAGGTGGAGCTTGACCATGTAAGATTTGGTTCTGTATTACTTTGCTTTAATCAGCTGCACCCGTAACTTACACCTTGATGTGTCAGATGTGAATTCCCTTAAATCTAAAAATGAAAATATGAATGAACAATGATTCCTTTACCTACAGGCATATCATGTCATGTCATTACTGCAGATCACTATTGTATTTTTAACGGCTCATCAGAAGCTTAAACACCACCTGTTGTGTGTGGGTTTTTTATATAGGAAGGATACACACCCTGTAAAGCGGCTCTTGCTTTGTTATTGCTCTCATTGCTCCCCTCGCCTCTGCATCGAAAATCTGATACAAGAGCTTTTTCACTTTTAAGTGCTATTCATTACAGCCCACTGGAAATAGCAATCATCCATGGCCTCTAAAAAAGAGACACAGAGAGAGCGAGACTTTAGGTTTTCTGTCCCCATGCCTCTTTTTCAGAATCTGTGCTTTTACTGGCAGGTCTTCTCCACCAGACCAACAGACTATAAATATGACCCCTCTGAATGCCCACATCCTCGCCCCTAAAATAAATCATGTGCCTTTTAGCAGGAGCACCTATAGCAGGACAAGCTGCCGTCTGTGAAGCAGACATGCAGAGCTCTCAGATCACTATCTACGAGCACACACACACTTAGGGACACCCACAGACAACAGATGAGAGCAAACGTCTGGAGAACCCTGGGAAATAAATCCTGCTGGCTCAGCCTCACGCTGAATCACTGGATGCCAGCTCGGGCCCTGCATTGCTTTGCCTGTCACTCCTCTTTTGCTGGCTTGCCCGGTGAACTGGAGACTGGGAGCCAGTGTGGGGACCGGGGGGGACTGGAGCTCATCAGAGGGGTTGACTCAGTCCTGCCTATGCTCCCTCAACGCTGTGGGTCTGGCAGCGTGCACAGGTGGAAAACGGAAGAGAGTGAGTGGGTAATCACGAGGGTGTTGGCTCCGTTCTGCCCACACACAAAAAAAAAAAGAGCACAGCCCACAACTATTGCCCTCTTACCAGCTTGTCATGTGTGGTTTTTAGAGACTGTCATCGCAGAGTTTCTGCAATGAGAAACACAGATGACGAGGAGGAGGAGGAGGAGGAAAAGAGAAATGTGAAAAAAACAGGACTTGCCCACTGAAGTAAATACTCCACTCTGAGATTTCAGCTGAGGCAAAGACTCTCAGGGACGAGAAGTGTTTTGGTTTCATGATGGAGCGCAGGTTATTCCGAGACTACAAAGTACTGAGCAAATTTAATGTGTCACAGTGGTTAACTGAATGTCAACAAACACATCGGACAGTTTGTCTGTTTACCTCGGCATCTCCGCCGGTGTGCCTGTCCAAAATGGAGAATGAGCAAACACAGAGCACCACCTAAGGTTACATCCACGCTGCTACGTTTTCACTTGGTGTTTTCTGATAGAATCGATCTGCGCTCCGACGAGCTCTTCGGCTCTCCATCAGGGCTAATCTGTGTCCATATTATCATACCTTGACGATTCAGGTGCACATGGGCACGCATGTGCGGGTGTAAACAGGAAGCTGGATCACTCCTCTGCTCTTGTTTGCTTAGTTTCAAAAAGTACTACGAACAAGAGTGAAATGTTGCAGCTTGGATTCCTGTAATGAGACAGATGACGAGATGAAATTAACACAACTTTTCATTCATAACTGAACAACAGTCAAGTTGGAGCCAGTCGGAGAGTAAAAGCAGTGTTTCCCAAGGTCCAGACTAAAATGCAACCCCACAGTTTTTCAGATGAAAAGGGAGCCAGCAGCTTCTCAATTTTTGAAGCTCTAAAAACGTCAAGGTGGCGTGGATGGCAGGCGCATCTGGAGCAGAGTGTATGTGTTTATAAATGGAGTCGTATGGATTCAGCCTGACACACACACACACACACGGATTCACATGGAGCTGCAAAAAGAGAACAAGAATCACATATTCATTTTGATGCAAATCACCCTTGACTTCAGCTAATCTGTCAAACGCCTCACCCTTCTCAGGCATTATCCATGCTGTGATAGTCTTTCCTTCCGTCTCTAAAAGGAACGCTGTTGCTGTTGTGTGTGTGCACGTTCTATGCTGGAAACGGGGCTACAGTTGTTTTCTTTACAAAAACACCTGTCCAAACAGCAGCAAAGCCAAGGGCAAGTCTCGCCTGTCAACGTCAGTGACAGCTCCTGACAAAAAGATTCAGCAGAGACAATTCCTAAGACGTCCACTCAAGCGAGACAATGCACGTGTGCTGGAATGACCCCAGCTGGGCCGCCTCGTTCGCAGCAAAGTCTGTTTTTTAGCCGCTCTGCATCAGACAACCAGTGATATTTCACAACACCTTAATAAAGATGGAATAAACATGATGTTTTGTGCTTCTCACACGTTGACTCAGCAGAAAAATAGACTTAAACCCAAAACCAGAACCCCCCCACAGTTGTGTGCCAGCGACAAAAGGTTAGACTTCTTAAGTGATTAATTAATAAAGCTTACAACCATTTATGAAGCCATTTGTATCATCTGTCCAGGGTGGATTTAGGGCCCATTTCAGGAGGATTTACTGAACAAAGACCAGGTGGCTCATTAGCTACTAGAGACTTAGGTTGGTCTGTACAGAGGAGGATCTCTCAGGTGGTCAAGTTTCAGTCTTATGCTTGAATTTCAACACACGGGTGCTTAATCTGCCATGCCCTCATCGGCTACAGTCCAGTTTCCATCATCTGCTGCTCATATGAGCACCTCCGGGGCTTGTTCCTGTTGGTTTACGTTATAATCACGGAGTGAAAAATTGCAATGACACCGAGGCACGAACGTGGCAACGAGCTAACAAAGGCTGAGTAATGATGGAACCCTGGACACATTCAAAGAGCTCGTATTTTTTGGTAAAACTATACTCAGACTCATTTGCCGATTTACAGTGTCTGCAGGGCTCAGCTAATTTAATGCTGAAACCACATAAAAGGATATTTTCAAATGTACACACACACACACACCAGAGCAATATCCTCATCTGTCTTAGACAATTCAAAACATCAAATCTGCATAATTAAAACAGTAGTTCACATTTTTTATTTAAAAAGTGCTTTTTTGTTTCAGTGTAAAAGATGCAAAGATTTGATGAAACCACAATGGTTTAATTTCATAATTAACAAGGCAATCAGAGATGGCAGACCTTACCCCATTCACACAACAAGCCTCTGTTGGCTTATGTGTATCAGACTGTGGTGCAATGGTAGAACGTCTGCCTCCAGATCAGAAAGTCGCGTGTTCAAATCCACATCATGGTCTAAAAAAGTTAATCTAAATTCTAACATTCTGTTGCATATTGCAAGCTAATGTGACTCCTTTGTCACATTTGATGACAT